>NC_089747.1:36686226-36696226 GCF_040412425.1 Macrobrachium rosenbergii
TATATATATATATATATATATATATATATATGTATGTATGTATGTATATACATACATACATACATACATACATACATACATACATACATACATATATATATGCATATATATATATGTATGTATGTATACGCATGCGAGTTTTGTGTTTATGTATGTACTGAAGAATATCGCACAATATCAGCTGTAATACGCAAGACGTGATGTTTGCCTTATGTTTACCGAGAATGTTTCCTACTCTTGGACGTAATGAGTTTCTGTGGTTACATAAAAGCATCAGTCTATCTGTCCATCTCTCCATCTCCTAACTCCACCTCCTCTTTCTCTCTGTTGTACCAGTAATCCCGTCGTTCTGGGAGCACCTCCCACCCCGGTTGTTGCGGGTCGATTTCTCGTTTTCTGTTCTTTTCACGACTTCTGCAGTGCACCCTCGCCTCTCCACGGTATTTACAGTTGAACTGGAGACCCTTGGACTTTCCCGGTTGCGTTCTTTTAGCCAAGACGTGAAACATTCAAGTTCGCCTACTTGCAGTTTCTTATCGCCTGTTTATATATTCGCATTGCTAAGACGTTATATGGACAAAGTGGCGAATGGTGTACTGAACGCGCTCAAAATTGCTTTTCATAACGCTGATTCGCGCATATGCTTTTATTTGCGTTAAGTTGCCTTTACATTTACATTTACATATATATATATATATATATATATATATATATATATATATATATATATATATATATATATATATATATATATTATATATAAAAACGCATGCTAAACATACAATTGAATCATGTATCATGAACCGTAAAAATGTGAAAATGTAATCAAAAACATTAATGCCTAAACCCTTTTTGGACACGAAACAGACGAGGAAAGAAACTGTCAGAAGTGGCAGGACTTTGGTCCCTTCCTTCAACTTATTATTATTTCAGAGAAAGTGTGCGCTTGGTTTGTGGCGGGGGAGCGGGGTGTATGTGGGGAAGAGCAGCAACAGGGCGTCGTGAGGGGAAAATCTCTCTCTCTCTCTCTCTCTCTCTCTCTCTCTCTCTCTCTCTCTCTCTTGGTGGAGTCCTGAGCTGAACTCTCAACTCGGCATATTTCATCGTGACATGCAGGGAGGAGGGAAAAGGTGATGTAATCGAAGGAAGGAACAAAAGAAAATTGACAATTTGGAAAATTTCACAGCTCTTTTTTTTCGTTGGTCCTAAATTCTTAAGGATAAGAATGAAAGGGAATTTTTACCTAATATTAATGTATCTGTGAATTACTGATCATGAACAAGGAAAAATCTTGCCAGGGGATGAGGGATTTAAAAAGAATTTGTTATGAAACTCATTAAAACCTGACGTGATTTTACAAGATGGTTATACAAATCAATTTATCGTGTAAGTTTCTTACTATCTATGATTGGTAGAGTAAACATTGTTTGTTTTCATTATTTGTTGCTTATGTGTGCTGTCCAGGAATATTAGAAAACCTTTTGTACATTCAAGCCTTTTTGTGTTTCCAAAATCAGTCGAACGGAAGCTGATGTATACGAGATTGCTTTGTGCAGCGTTCGTAGTTAGAATAGCTTTTCGTTTGTCAAGTAAAAAACCAAAGTTTTCTTAAATGGAATTGCAACTCGATCCTCTGAGTCCTGTCATCTCATTTATGTGCGTATTCCAGATAAAGGAAAGAAGTTGCCAGATGAACGTGAGCTCAATGCTCCGGTGTATAACCCGTCGTTTTTTTTAACGTTTCCTAACGCTATACGTTGAGAGGGATGAATCATCAGGCTGACTCACTGATGCATCTCAGGTATTGATGAGTCACGTAGGGCCCCGTGTTTGCAGATGCACATAAAACATCACAGGAGAGTAATTTTATCTTTCGTCACATGTAACTTTGTATTTCTTACCTTTGTACGATTAGGATATATAAAAATTTTTTCTTGATATGAACAGAAGATATAAACTCGTACCAAACTTTGGTCTTATTTTAGTTTTTTTCAGTCTTTATATATGTATATATACATACACACACATGTATATGTGTGTATATGTGTGTGTTTTTGTATGCACACACACACACACACACACACACACACATATATATATATATATATATATATATATATATATATATATATATATATATATATATATATATATATATATATATATATATATATATATATACATACACACATACAACAAACACACACACACACACATATATATATATATATATATATAATTATATATACATACACACAAACACACACACACACATATATATATATATATATATATATATATATATATATATATATATATATATATATATTTTTTATCGCATCACGGAGATCTATACACAATCATTACGCTCTAAATGTCATTTAATACCCAATTCGCGCTACTTCGGGAATATCACCAAAGGGGAATTATAAGTGATAGATGGATTGGTACGGAAGTGTCTCGAACGCTCGACACAGTGCCCTCCAACGGCTCCAGTCGACTTCAAACCACTTAGCTATCATGGTGGAGGTGGGTTAAAGGCAACGCTAAGTACAATTTCCCCGCTTTCGATGGGTAAACAAGCACGGCAGATTCGGCAATGACTTATACCTCTCTTGATGGCTAAGTGGTTTGACTGTCGACTGGAGTCGTTGGAGTGTACTGTGTTCAGTGTTCGAGACACTTCTGTACCAATCCATTTATTACTTATCATTCCTCTTATATGTATATATATATGTGTGTGTACATATATATATATAAATTTATATATATAGATTTATAAATATATATATATATATATATATATATATATATATATATATATATATATATATATATATATTATATAACAATAACAATGTGTGAATGCAAGAGAAAAATCGTATATGGAAAGTGAGTAAAAATTCGCATTAAAATTTGAAGTACTTTAATTACAATAAGTAAGTACCAATACAAACCACAAAACATTACGAAAAATAGTTACTGACGAAGTGCACAAAAGCAACTACCCACCGTACAGCATTTCGTATATTACCTAAGTCACCGATTATTACACAGCTTCTTAAAAGACAAATCACCAAGCATTAGAACAACTCAACGTTAAATTAATATAAACCTTTAGCATCCAAAAATCTAGTGGCAACCACAGTTACATCGCGCAAGAAAACTTCTTAATTGCTAAACAATACTTGACCCATTTTCTGTCTATTTAGAAACTTCTAATTCTTTCACTTGTTTGCTGCGACTCCACCAAAATCATCGTTCTGGGTCTTTATATACCCGAGACTTACAAGACTTGCATGGGCTAGATACTAGAAATTTCTGGTTTGTTTCACAATCCTTGGCGGCTGCCCTGACGTCAAGTGTTACTGCCATCTGTTGTTGAAAGTTACACTTTTCATACTTGAAAATATTCCTTCTCTCAACCTCTTTTTATATAATAAATCATATTCCTTAACAATATATATAACAGACTTGCAAGTAAGTGTTCGCTTGAAAATGCCGAAAAGTGGCGAAACAGCTGTTGTGACGGGAAACAATGAATGGAAGAAAGAAGCTTGCATATTTTTCACTAGAAACTGACGCATAAGTTTCGGAAAAAACTCTGACGATATGAAGATTCCTACAAGAAACTTATTGATGACACTAAAGCAACTGCTTTCAGTGAATACATACATACATACATACATACATATATAATATATATATACTATATATATGTAGTATATATATATATATATATATGTATATATATATATATATATATATATATATATATATATATATATATATGTATATATATATATATATATATATATATATATATATATATATATATATATATATATATATATATATATATATATATATATATATATATATATATATATATATATATATATGTATATATATATATATATATATATATATATATATATATATATATATATATATATATATATATATATATATATATATATATATACACCCACACATATATACACACATTTATATCATCAGATAGCTAACACATGTGCTTCATACAGGAAAGCTCTTGGATGCACGAACCGAACTAAGTTGATGAGCCGTGTAAGTTGAAAGAAGATTTTGCCACTGTTCGAGATTCACTCCGCCAGGTTTTGAGTCTCATGAGCGTTTCTGAGGGTCAGCCGTCCGCGAAATTGCTGTATTTTTTACGTGTTTGTTTTCTTAACCTTTCATATTCCTCGGCGTCCAAACTCTCTATGGATTATTATATAACGCCGAAAATCGTAGTGACAAATGAAGAATCTTTTTGTTTCCATTTTTTTTCTTGTTATAGTTCAATACAATAACATATGAATAACTCTATGGAAGTAATACCAGTGTATGAAAACGATGAAATCAGTTTCTTTTTGTCGTTAGTTGCCAATTTCGAATTCTTCGTAATGTACGAGACCATAAAATTTTTCTATAAACTTAAATAACGAAAATAACAAATCCAAAGATCTTGTTCCTAAGCCTTTATAATTATTGAAATAATTTGATCCGAACATTATATATGATGACATGTGGGCATAGATAAAATGTATATTAAGCACCATCTTTGGAAGTATTATCAATTCTGGTTTGCATAGAAATGCGGCTGAACGTTTTACAGTAAGTGAAACAGCACTTGAATTCAGCATTACACTTTAAATGAGAGGGAAATGGCAGATTTGGTTTCATAACTGAAAGCTTTTGCGTGGCGTATTCGTGCAATCACCAACAAAAGGCGCACCATTTTTCCGGAGTAGTATGATAACTTTTTATGGTGCAGAGACGTACAGTAGACAGGCATGGCTACCCAAAACAACACCGGTCACACAGGAAACGTTAGGTAATGGACTTCACTCGAGGAGTGGTGGCAGACCTAGACCTTGAAACTGAAACACGGGAGACGGTAGAGAATTTTGCATTCGATGTAGGAACAGTGTTTTATATTCCGAAGAATAATTTACGGACCCATATTTGAACAGCAAAGCAATTGGGATCACCAGAATTCCAAAGTCGCTTCTCCTTTTTTGAAGAAAAAATCTGGAGGAAAAGGATTGCGGTTTGCTACAAGAATATTGATTTACTTAAGTCTGTAAATAACTATCAACATATACTGCTATTTATTACTGCTCAAATGTCAAGAGAGACGTCCTCAGTAATTTCAGAATTTAGTGGTAATCTGCTGATGCATAACACGAATAAACAGCAGTATTTAAATACTGACCTAAAGTTTAGGAATTTTTCCCCCATATTACCATTTAAATACCAATAAAAAAACATGACGGTAATATAAGAGAGGGTTAGCAGGAAAATTCCAGAATATGCTCGTTTCTTACAGTCCGGAAGCTTGATAAAAGACCAAGCTTCTACGTTCTTGTTTAAGGACCACGGGCTGGGCGACGGCAAATCTAGACATGGAGTCACATTACCAGTTGACCCTTTTGTTACATACAGATATAAATCTCATATGGTGCACGATGTATTGTATTTTATGTAAAAAGCGCTAATATCTAATACCGCACTAATTTGCTTGTAGACCGTCACTGCAAATGAATTCGTGCATATGATGAGACCTGTTTTAAATTGGCTTTAAATTGAAAGCTTATTCATTACTATGCAAATGAATAATTCGTATGAAACATTAAAATCCCGATAATGTCTCATTTAAATCATTTGGTATTGGATACCGAAAGAAATTGTGATGGCAGAATTATGAAATATACATTTGCCTGAAACAGATTTTTCTCTTCTTGCGTGAAAGCATTGCGCAAGATTTTTCCCTGTTTTCTGGTTAAATTTTTCTTACAAGAAATTTGTTCTTTGTACAAATAGCTTTTAATGGCAATTTCTTTTAAGGGTTTTTTCCATTTTTTTTTTATTAATTTTGTCTCACGAGATTTTCCCCGTATTTTACACTTAACTTTTTCTCACAAGAATTTATTTCCGTTTTGTACATAATTCTTTCTCGCAAAACCATTTTCACCAAGTTTTGCTGAACTTTTTCTCACAAGACTTTTTTCTCATTTTTATGCTCGATTCTTTCTGTTTTTATGATTAGCATTTTATTCACAAGAATTTGTCCCTCATTATGAGAAACTTATTTTACACAATTTTCTTCTTTTGTTGTTGAGTGTTTTTACCTAATTTTTCCCCTTTTTACGATTAACTCTCTTTCCCATATTTTTTCCCTTTTATGATCAACTCTTTCTTTTTTTACAAGAATTTTCTGTTCACTTTCTAAGATTACCTTATTTTTACTAGAATTTCTTTCCTATTTGTACATTTTTCTCGCAAGAATTTTTTCTGTTTCATCTCAACTTTCCCTCACAAAATCTTCTTCCTTCTATGCTTATTTTTTTCTTAAAAGAATTTTTGCCCATTTTTTCGAGTTTTCATCATGACAAACACTTAAGTATTCTCACTAATGATTTGCGGATAATTTTGTTCATAATTACCTCTAAGCTACCAACTAAGCTACTAGACCAGAGAGAGGAGGAGGGGGGAGAGAGAGAGCGCTCCTGAGTCACAGCTCTTTGTTGCCTCCAGCACTCTGTTTTTAAAAGGGCGAGTAAACGGTGTCTCAGGAGATATTTATGAGGTGCACATCAAGCGGGAGAGCTTGGGCGTGGGGAGACTGAAATAAATCCTCCCGTGATATACGATGCATCCCTGTTTCTTGCCCCCCCCCCTCACCCCACCCTGCATCCTCTTCTCCCCGAATGATGAAGCTCAGTGAATCACGAGAGAGAGTCAAGTACTAAGTACTTCTATATGTAAAAAACAAAGCTATCATACCCACAATGGGAACGATGACAGTGTATAAGAGAGTCGGAACGTTCAGACCAGGGTACTTTCATTCTCCATATTCTTTTAGGGACTATAAAAGGTAAGAGAGTTCTAGGCTGGACGACGGCAAATCTAAAAGATGATTTGATTACCTGTAGAATCGTTGTTACACACACGAAAAATATATACTGTATACAATGAATTTTATTGTACAAATAATTGTATATTGAGCTTTTTACGCAAAGAAATAGTCAGCCATTAGCTTATTATTAAAATGAGTATTTATACATTAAAATGATGAAAATAAATTCTTACCCATTTAGTTCATTTGGAGATTTATATTTATACATCAAGTGAATGATGAAAAGAAATAGTTAACCATGATTCATTATACAATAGGTGAATCGTGAAAAGAAAAATGCATATGCTGGTTGATTTATGACATGTCACACGAAGAGTAATATGATTATGTCATCATTTTGGTGAAGAAAGTTTACGTTGATTTAGTAACGAAGAATTCGTTTCAATTGAGCTGAGTCTCTGGAATGTGATATAATATATGACTGTCTCATACCTTTTGGTATTGGAATCAGTTGTTGTTTATATTTCGAACTGTTTCTGGATGAGACGCATAAATGTTTAATCCAGAGCACAAATATATTTCTAGCTGATAAATCGTGAATTACATGGGATATATTTTCTAAAGTGAAAATTAATTACCATCAAGGTAAAAAATTGTCTGTGAATTAGTTTCCAAGATTAATATTCAATTCCGAGCGACAAATAAGTTGTTAAATTACTTTTTAGGTGATGTTCCTATGAATGTACAACCAAATGAGGTTATTGTGAATATGTTTGCGGTAATCAATACGAGAGGTTGGTTAGGGAAAGAATTTGTTTTCACCTTTTGTTGCAGCCGTCCTTTACTTACCGTTTATTAGAATATGTTTGTATGATTACGCATTTCTTTCTGAAATTGTTTTGATGCTTGCGCTTCTAAATACTAATCATACTCAATAACTATATCTACTTTCAGTTATATTTCTTATGACTTTATTAATATCTTCTTCCTGAGCAAACGGAGCATAGTTTTTACTCATGCAAATGAATGTTTAAGACGACGTCTAGCAAGAGGAATGCAAGATTCCATTTCGTTAACGGTTCTCTGTCACGCTAAGCATCTGAAATTAAAGAGCCGAGGAAGCGGGCTAAAGGAACGAGGCCATGAAAGCTTGAAAGGGGAGAAAGAAGACTAAGAAAAGAGAAATTGGGATTAGGAGAATGGAGGAGATGACGCATAAAAAGGTCTCCAGAGACATTTGATTATAAGGGAGGAAAATTGTTACTGAATGTTCGTCATCTAACTGAACGGATTTCGTTGTCCTTATTGAAGAAAGGGGAAATTTCGCTCCGATTTTCTGGTGAACGAAACTTGTTTTTATACTGTAGTATAGTAAATATGAATGATCTTTAAGTGCATGTGCATTTATGACACATACGCACACCCTCACATACACACACACACACACACATATATATATATATATATATATATATATATATATATATATATATATATATATATATATATATATATATATATATATATATTGTGTGCAAAAGAGAGAGAGAGAGAGAGAGAGAATATGCAGACTTGATGAATTTGTGTATCACGGACAAATGGTAAAATACTGCTTTGAAAATAGAAAACAGACGCTCGACTTTGTGTTAGGTATTTATTATGTTTGACTGAGATTATCTTTGTTTGATGAAAGGACCCAATAAAGACATTTCGCTCTGTTTTTTCTAACAAAATGAAATATTAAATAATCATCCAATGCAACGGATAAAGTCTGCTGAGCATATAATCAGTTGCAATATGTTTTCAAAATTTTGTTCGAAGTTTACATTATTTTTCGTCTCCTTTATTAAATCATAAATTTGAGTCTGTCATCATAAAATATTTGGAAAATATTCACATCGTAATTCTACCACGACTGAGATGAAAGGGCACAAAAAAAAAGCCTTGATGATAACAACATTCATTTTGCGCAGTGTAATTGACCATTATACTTTTAATTCATTAGTAAAAAAACATGGAACAAAACACAAACTTATATGAACATAAGGAGATGTTTAAAAAATGAAAAGGAGTTCGGAATTAAAATGAAGCGGCATTTTAATACGAAAGGCCAATTATGCGGAATCAAAGCTCTCTGCGTCATCCTGAGTAGCTTCTTGTGTCTTGGGTCGTTGAGAAGAATCTTTCATGCTTTTGTTGACGCTGTTTTTGCTGCTATGACTCTTTTTTATTGTATCTATACACACACATATATTTATTTATATATCTTATGTATGTATATATATATATATATATATATATATATATATATATATATATATATATATATATATATATAATATAAATATAAATGCGGATATGTAGTGTGTATGTATGCCTGCATGTATGTATGTCAAGTTGCTCTTTCTTTATATGTCTGTCTATCTACATATCTATTTATCTGTTGTTTATATACATATATATAGGTATATATGTACACACACACACACACACACACATATATATATATATATATATATATATATAAAAATGTGTGCGTATAGTATGCATATGTACGTTTGAATGACCAAAGACATATCGCATAACCTTAGATCTTATAGAGAAGCTAAAGATTATGTCATTTTCACTAACACTTTGTAAGTATTCATTTATAATGATGTAAAAGAACTTCAAATACAAAACGTATGAAAGTAATCTTGATTTATTGAAAAAAATATAACATTTAGATAACACAAATTGTTACGTGTGATGTTTTAAGTTACTTCGGTTTTATTGAGAACATCAATATAACCGAAATAATAAAAACCTAAGGACAAGTAAGTAAAAGAAATAATAGTAATAACAGAAAGAATAGTGACAGAGAAGCACCAGGTGTGGCCTTCGCCCGGACAAACAGTAATTAAGCAATAAAACCAAGAGGTGAGTTTTAAGTGATAGAAAACCGAAGACAGGGACCAACACTGCCGCAGCCTTCTCTCCACCTTCGTTCATTGGCTTTCATTTTCTCCTCTTTTATGGTTTTTGTTGCTCTTCTTTTATTTTTCACTTTTGTTGCGTCTTCTGCGGCTGCTTATCATACTTTCGATGTTTTACTTCAATGACTACAGGAGTCCAGGA
>NC_089747.1:36698726-36706226 GCF_040412425.1 Macrobrachium rosenbergii
TGTGGAAAATAAAGGCTATATTTCAGAGGCCAAACTCTCTCTCTCCTCAGGCAAATAGTGAATGAGAAAAATTACAGAGAAGCGGTATTTATACCAGAAGACCCATAGGTCAGCCGTTAAGTCACTCCAGTTGACAATTTCCCTTTAATCTTCTTAATCGCTGGTTGGAAGAAGATTTGATCTATATCTGAATCCCAGGCACCTCTTGAGGGATTCATTACATTTCTTTGTTGAATCAAGGCTGATTCCACCATCTGGCTTTGAACGGACAATTGCTGCTATAAATTATACGAGATATATTCCAGTTTATTCTAATTGAACATTTATGCTGTATTAGTCTTTTGGGTGAGTGATTTGCCTGTGAAGCCGATATAAGATTGGTCACAATCAAGGCAAGGGATTTCGTAAACTCCTGTGTCTTTGGGGACTGGTTTTTGTTGGACGTTAATCAGGGATTTGGCTAAGGTATTTGGGTAGGTAACAGCAAAAGATTAGTTTCCAAGTGTCTGTGACAATGTCTTAATCCTGTCCAGGTGTGGGATTTTTATTTTATTGTTGGGCGTCTCTCTGGTCTTGTTATGGGGGGATGGTAGAAAATAGTGTTTGCTTTGTGGATCGATTTCTCAATTAAATGGTCAGAGTACTTTAAAGATGACAGCTGCTTACGGATTAGTTCAGTTTCTTTTTCCAGGAGATCCGGGAAGCAAATCCGTAAGGCTCTTAAAAATAAATTTCTGGCTACGCCGGTTTTGATAGAGATGCTATGATAGCTATAAAAATGGATGTATGACAGAGAGAAAGTTGGTTTTCTGTATATGGTAAATTTGTATTCTGTCGTGTCTCTAATTATTAAAACGTCAAGAAAAGGAATTCGTTGTCTGTTCGCCATTCAACTTTAAATTTGATGCTAGGCACTAATGCATTTAATTTTGAAAGAAATTCGCTGAAATTGCCCCACTTATTATCCTAAAATGTTAAGATATCATCTGCATATCTCGTCCATAGCATGTCTTCAGGTTTTATTGAGTTTATTATTTCAGTTCCAAAATATGGAAGATTATCTTTATGAGTTTTGGGAAGGACATAAAACTACCTTACTTTTATGTCCTTCCCAAAACTCATAAAGATAATCTTCCATTCAGACCTATCATCTCATGTGCTGGAGCTTTCAATTATAAAATTTCTAAGTGTTAAGCCGGCCTCCTTTCCCTTTTCTTAGGCACATTTTCTCCCAGTCACATTAAACATTCTGAAGATTTCTTTCACTAATTCAAAGAAGCACATATACCACTTCACAACATAACACTTCTAAGTTTAGATGTAGATTCCTTATTCACAAAAGTACCACTACAAGACTTTTTACAGTTTTTGAGGAAATAATTAGCCCTTATTCAGATCATTTTCCACTAGCCGTATATAAAATAATAAGGTTAGTTGAAATATGTGTATCAAATAACATCTTTCCATTCGGGGAGTCACTCTATAAAAAAAAATTCGGGTGCAGCATGGGCAGCCCTTTAAGTCCAGTTTTAGCCAATCTATACGTGGAATATTTTAGAACTGTAATAATAAATCCTGAAGACATACTATGGATGAGATATGCAGATGATATCATAACATGTTGGGATAATAAATGGGGCAATTTCCGCGAATTTCTTTCAAAATTAAATGCATTAGTGCCTAGCATCAAATTTAAAGTTGAATGGCGAACAGACAACGAATTCCTTTTCTTGACGTTTTAATAATTAGAGACTCGACAGAATACAAATTTACCATATACAGAAAACCAACTTTCTCTCTGTCATACATCCATTTTTATAGCTATCATGACATCTCTATCGAAATTGGCGTAGCCAGCAATTTGTTCTTAAGAGCCTCGCGGATTTGCTTCCCCTATCTCCTGGAAAAGGAAATTGAACTAATCCGTAAGCAGCTGTCATCTTTAAAGTATCCTGACCATTAAATTGAGAAATCGATCCACAAAGCAAACACTATTTTTTGCCATCCCCCCATAACAAGACCAGAGAGACGCCCAACAATAAAATAAAAATTTCACACCTGGACAGGATTAAGACGTTGACACAGACACTTGGAAACTCTAACCCTTTTGCTTTTACCTACCCAAATACCTTAGCCAAATCCCTGATTAACGTCCAACAAAAACCAGTCCTCAAAGACACAGGAGTTTACGAAATCCGTTGCCTTGATTGTGACCAATCTTATATCGGCTTCACAGGCAAATCACTCCCCCAAAAGGTTAATATAGCGTAAGCGTTCAGTTAGGTACGGACAACAGAGCTGAGCTATTTTTAACCACATAAATAACCATAACCAAAGAATAAACTGGAATATATCTCGTATAATTTATAGCAACAATTGTCGGTTCAAAAGCCAGATGGTGGAATCAGCCTTGATTAAACAAAGAAATGCAGTGAATCTCTCAAGAGGCGCCTGAAATTCAGATATTATAGAAAAAATCTTCCTCCAACCAGCGATTAAGATTAAAGAGAAATTGTCAACTGGAGTGACTTAACTGCTGTCCTATGGATCGTCTGGTATAAAGATCGCTTCTCTGTAACTTTTTCTCATTCACTATTTGCCTGGAGAGAGAGACACTTTGGTCCCTGAAATATTGCCTTTATTTTCCACATTTTGGCATTTCTATGGGCTCCCTTATATTGATAAATATACTTGTAGAACGAACTAAATGCCGAAGCTGTTGCCGTCCTGTGACAGGATTCGAACCAATGCGAATGAGTTTCTGCGGGGCCGTGTCAATACGGCTTCAGTAGAATCTCACGGATGTGATCCGAATCCTGCCGTGAAAGGTGAAACTTCTTCATTTATTCCTCTAGGATGGGATTTTGGGCGAAGTGGTTACATCAAAATACTCATGAAGTGAAGACTCTCCACTTGATGTTCGAACTCCGGATCTCCACAAGGGATCCCAGTCAGCAAATGGCCAAATCCCACTGACGCTCCCATTTCGTATCATCAAGAGATCAGTCCTCCTTTGCTCTTCTTTTATGAGTTTGGTTGATTAATTGAACGTCGCTAAGTGGCTTCACGAGAATAGTTGTCATTAACTTATGGTGTATGACGAAATAGGTTCCTTAGTAATAGGCATCTCGAACCTATTTTCAAGCTCATATTATTAATACAGACCGCATTGCGTGCTAAAGTATTTAATTTTCAGTGCTAGGATATTTTGCTTTTTGTGCTAAAATTTTTTTCCTCATTTTCTGTAACTCTACTAGAATGTTGCGTTTTTTATGCTAAATATTAATAAAAAACAAAAAAGAAAATACTTAATTTTATGTGATAATATATTGTTTTCTAAAGAGACTGGTAAATTCACCAATCATCTTGATGATCTAAAGATCTTTCAGAGTTACACAGCAATATGTGTGATTTTATAATATGGAAAGAGCAAATGGGAATGATAAATATACTTGTGTAGCGCGGGCTTGATGTAAACAAGCAAAGGACATTGGATCTTAATAGCGCAAACGGCATATCCCGCCTTTTGAAGGAAGGAAGATTGCAGGTACTAGAAAATAAAAGCATGATGGTCCTTCGGGTGTTATTAGAAGCCCTTGTCTAATATGAAATGGTGTTTGTAGTCGTAGTTTAGTTTAAGTTGGCCGTATGCCTGCATGGGCTCCTGCTCTGGGAGCAGGCAGGAATTTTTACCTTGAGCTTGAACCATGAACAAAAAATGCAGTTCTGAAAACCATAAAAATCACATCATTCTATGTGACAAATTATATTGCGAAGTAACATTTCATTCTTTTATAGATACCAGGTCTATTTCTGATATTTTCTTTTATAGCTAATATCCCTTACACAGATGCCACATCATTTTTCCACATCTTACACATTCTCGTATATGCGTGCATATGAGTCATAAACCAAATGTGCTCCTGGTCAAAAATTTCCTTTTCCCTAATATGCATGCAAATTGAGTCATTCCTCCAACGCTTTTATCTTGGCTCTCTCCCCTGAAGCCTTCATAACCGTTGTATACTTTCCCCCTCAGGTTCGTCAGAGCATCGGGGATCTTAATAAGAAGAGCCTTGAAGGACAAGGTGTACAGCGTGGCCCTCGTCGCCTCTCACACGCTCTCACAACTCCTCAATGAATTCTTCTGTAAACACAAGTACGTCCCCACCACAGAAGGTTCACCTTTAAGTGCGTCTTCTTTTCTCTCATTTCGTTTCCTTTAATGTTTGTGCCTCTGGGAAAATGTTTCTGTACAAATGTGTGTCTATTACTGGTAGTTTTACAAGTCAGTCTCCTCAGTGTTTGTTACAAACACCAGAGGTTTGCCTGCGTTCAAGTTTTGTTCCATTATTTTCAGTTTCTCAGTGTGGATGTCTAAGTACTTCTTACAAAAAGAGGAAGTATGTTTTCAAGTGTAAGATTGTTTTATTTTTTTTTTTATTTTTTTTAGC
Organism: Macrobrachium rosenbergii; assembly: GCF_040412425.1. Classification (NCBI taxonomy): domain Eukaryota; kingdom Metazoa; phylum Arthropoda; class Malacostraca; order Decapoda; family Palaemonidae; genus Macrobrachium; species Macrobrachium rosenbergii. The sequence goes on from NC_089747.1 coordinate 36,703,181, forward strand.
CTGCATGACTAAGTGTTTGTCACAAATGGAAGAAGTATATTTTGGTTAAGTGTATGTTCATCTGTTTCAATATCTTTATTGTATACGTGTATATGTGCATAACAAAGGGAGAAGCATATAGTCATTTGTGTTACGTTTCATGTTTATTTATTTTTGTCTGCCAAACGGGAAGCATGTCCCGCTTTAGGTATAATTTCATTGGTTTGTTTTGATTTTATTAGTGCATGTGCGTCTGCGCTAAAGATGGAACAATGACCTTTTTAGTGTTTGTAGATCTGGTTTCCTGTACATATTGCGTCTCAGTAATTATTTTGTATTAAATGTGGTTCGATTGTCAACAATAATTGTAAGCCAGTCGTATGGAGTTCATCTTCGCGTTTCAGTGATCTTTGTTGGACTTTACTTGTGTCACAGAGTGGGAAAATTGTTTGAATAAGAATTCGGTTTGTATTCATATACGCTGTTATTTTTTTTTTTTTCAGTACTATAGTTTTTCACGCAAGCGTCAGGAAGTTTTGGAGGCAAAAGTTGGTTAATAGACTTTCAAGTGTTTGTGTTTTGTCTGTGTTCCACTTTCATTTCTATTTCAGAGTTTTTCTGCCACATGCAAAAGACATTCTGGGAAAAAGATATTTACTATGTCTTGTTTTCTTTTTACTCTTTGTTGGGTCTGCGGTCCTAATGGCCGGGAATTGGGGAAGATTTCTTTCATGTGTGCGTGAAATTTGTTAGCTCTGATCTCCAGCAGTTAGGTTAGCGTACTTCCGTCTTTCATGAAATTAGGTTGGTAATTGCTTATTTCGGTAGTATTTATAAAGACATTACTTTGATAAATGTATTCCCAATATCTCCTTTTAAGAGAAAGTGCTTTTTTTATGTATACGGCGACTTCCTTTCGTAATGGTTTCCCTACTCTCAAAAACGGGTTTTTACAGTATTTGTTAAAAAAAATCGATTTTTAGGTTTAATGAAATCTTCGTTTAACAGTAAGAACGTGGAAACTTCAAAACTTTATTACTTTTAAGTAATAATTTTACCGATAATAACTTAGTCTGGGATTAACTAGTTGCGTTATTATTCAAGTGTCAAGTGCAAATAGTCAACCAAATAAATGAAGTGAGTTGTTAGACTACAAAATAAACGAAAAACTAAAAGTATTGTTAAAGACTGCAACCCAAGTTAATTCAGTGTAAAAAAAAAAAAAAAAACATACTAACAACAGATGAAGCATATTGGGAAGAAATTACACTTGCATCGTACTGAAATATGATATGCTTGGCTAAATGTGAAGTCTGTGATAGAGTAATAATTATTGCAGAATAGCTTACTTTTGCTTTTGTTTTTATGTTTCTAATTCTTCGTTTTACTGAGCTGTAGTTCATTATTATTTCATGGTAGTTCACATTACCTAGGCACACTACTGCAAAATAGTTATTTTAATTAATTTCTGTTCCATATTAATGGTTATTCTTATCAGTATGTTACTAAGCATTCCCTTCATGATTAATGAATGGTTTTTTTATGCGCTTTCATTTAACGTGACTTCTTTGTTTGTTTGTTTGTTTGTCTGTCTGTCTGTCTGTCTGGGTCAAAACCTGCAACTGATTTTTGACCCACTTCTACCGAACAGATTTTGCCCAGATTTTGTGTACATGTTCAAAGTCGGTGACAATGCAATATTACAATAACAAAAAAATTAAATACTACTGCAATTTTATCGATGTTTAGTATGCAGAAACACCTAGCAGAGGGATTATGCTTTCCTGGGTGTGAAACATGCAATCTCGGGACCGTAGATTCGTACACCTTCGTAACAACCGTGCAAACTAGCGAGGATGGGCTCTGCAATCGGTCCAGTCACTCGGTGATGCAAGCAGTACTTATTCAACGTCAGGCACTAAAAAATCACTAATAAAACTTACTTTAAAAAACTCTAAAACCACGCTTTTCATAATAAAAGTATAAAATAAAACTTTCTGTGATCCACAAAATTAATGGCTACTTACGCCTAAACATAAAGGCGTGGGACGCCTGTTTGCCTAATCTCGCATTCTTTTCCTTGCTTTCCTCAAAAAACTCTCTGGTATGCACGACGTTTGTGCTTACTTATGCCTAAACGCAAAATCGCGGGCCGCTTACCCTAACTTGCATAAAATTCTAGACAAACATGTATTGTACTGTATTATATTGAAAACGTACTTTATTGATGCAATGTGTATATACAGACATAGGTAAAGAAAGAGCTTTAGGTAAAGAAAGATCTTTTAGGATGCAAAATTTCACGTCAGCAACGCGAATTGTCAAGCAATTTCTAACAATGACGTTCATAGCCTACTCTTAGTGTTCTTGAAGAAGCTTACCAGGTATGGAACCAAATTACGTGCAAGTCTTTGATAACAATCACTTTACCGCCTTCGTTGCTTGCACAGACCTCTTCAGTCTTATCCAACTTACAGCATCACTGGGAACATAGCGAGATTTAATCCCACATATCCGTGCTGTGAAATCTTGCTTTCGGAAACTTCTCAATTTAAATATGTCTGTATAGAGTTGTTTGGAAGTTAGGAATTAGAGGAATTTATTTCTGGTGATAAAAATTCATTTCTCGTCATAATGTAGTTCGGATTCCACAATAGGTCCCGTTGCTAGGTAACCAGTTGGTTCTTAGCCACGTAAAATGAGTCTAATCCTTCGGGCCACCCCTAAGAGAGCTGTTAAACAGCTCAGTGGTCTGGTTAAACTAAGATATACTTAACTTAATAAAGTAAGCGCCGCACGCTTTTATGTTTAGGGAAAGTCACCATTAATATTGTGGATCACAGAAAGTTTTTCCTATTTAGTTTATACTCTATGTTGCATTTTAAAATAAAAGGGTGGTTTTAAAATGGTTAAAATTAGTTTTTCATTTACTCATGTGCATTTATTTCTCATGTCAGCATTTGATAAACCCACCCATATGTAACTTATATATATATATATATATATATATATATATATATATATATATATATATATATATATATATATATATATATATATATATATA
>NC_089747.1:36711226-36731226 GCF_040412425.1 Macrobrachium rosenbergii
TTCCGAGGTAGAGCGAATTGGCTATTAAAGGACGTTTGTAGCTTACTGATTGTATACGAATCATGGTGATTTGATAAAAAAGTCATATATATATATATATATATATATATATATATATATATATATATATATATATATATATATATATATATATATATATATATATATATATATATATATATATATATATATATATATATATATATATATATATATATATATATATATATATATATATATATATATATATATATATATATATATATATATATATATATATATATATATATATATATATATATATATATATATATAATCTGCTGTTCGACCTCCCTTCATTATTTTAGTATTAATATACTCCTAACAAAGACCAGAAGAACATTCTGGGGAAGGCAGAGATGAGAGCTAGGATTTGTTGTCAAAATTAACAGTTCCTAACGGCTTATAAGTTAATAGTAGAGACCTATCCAACAAGGAGGTTTTCATCAGGTCACCTTCAGTGAGGGTGTTCTCAAGCATTCCTTTTCTCTGTATTTTGTATCGGCGATGTTTTTGTCAATTTTCAGACTGCTGGAGGCTATTGAAGGAGCGCTGTTCACGAAAACACAGAGACCCCGCTTTCTTTTCTCTGTACTATGTATCGGCGATGTTTTTGTCAATTTTCAGATTGTTGGAGGCTTTTGAAGGTGCGCTGTTCACGAAAACACAGCGCCCCCGCTCCCTTTTCTCTGTACTATGTATCGGCGGTGTTTTTGTCAATTTTCAGACTGCCGGAGGCTATTGAGGGAGCGCTGTTCACGAAAACACAGCGACCCCGCTCCCTTTTCTCTGTACTATGTATCGGCGATGTTTTTGTCAGTTTTCAGACTGCCGGAGGCTTTTGAAGGGGCGCTGTTCACAAAAACACAGAGACCCCAATTCCGACCTATGGTCACAGAGAGAGCACAACTGTCTTAGAGAGCACACACACGTCAGTGCTCCTGATAATTCTGTCCTTTGTCCCTTCTGTCTTTTTTTTACTGAGTGAATAGACGTAAATCTGGAATTGACAAGATTTCATCGATTGCTGGTATTTCTACCACTGTATTTCTATTTCCATTTTTCCCCCTTCCCCAGCCACTGACTAGTGATCCTGGTGGAACCATAATTCCTGTATGAAGTCTAGTATATGAATAATTATTATTGCCTAGTGAGACTGCATAAGATATCCCCCTTGCAGTAAGTTGCAATTAGGGAGAGGTCAAGCATAAGTAATATTCAGGCAAGCCTTGGAACTGATCATAAAATTGTTTGGAAGAGGAATAGCCTTTAAAGTACTAAAATTTCGTACAATAGAGCTACCAGAATGATCATCCGTAGCATTTTAACTGAAGTAGGGAAAATCTTCCTGTGTCTGAAGAGGACAGATTGGCTCATATAAATTCCCTCACTGTAACAGCACATTCTTTCTTAATTGGGACTAGGTGGGTAATAAATGGTTTTCATGTAATTCATTTATTCCAGAAATAATCAAATTATTCAATACATAGTTCCGACTGGCGACCTAATCCAATTAAGTAATTGTCTGTCTCTTGGGATAACTTTTAGCTTTAATTGACAGGATTACATGGGTCTTAGCTAGAGCAGGGCTACATAAATTGCAGTAATTAATAAAAAAAATCATCAGCCGAAGGACCCATGTAAGAGTGGTGACCTTAGCCATGATCTCTGGTTAATTCACAGAGAAAAAGAATCTGGAATCAAATTAACTACAAATTAATTTCAGAGAAAAAAGTCAGATCACATTAATTTCCTGCTAACTCTTCTAAACAAGGCGACAGGCCAAGGTATAATAGCAGTAAGAATACCATTTTTATAATTAAGAAATAAGTGTAGGTAGGGAAGTGCGCATTGATTGAGAGCAGCTATAATTTACAATTTACAAAATTTTAAAGAAATACTTTTGCCACATTCAGAGACTGCTCTGCATTCCATTCAAGGTCGTGTAAGTTACCTAATAAGGATTTAATATTTTGCTATTTCCCTGACCAAGGATTAATGCATGATATTGATCTGTGAATGAGTTACCTATTGCAGGACAGTACTGGGAAGATGTAGGCCTAGCGCCCCTCGTAGGTAGGGCTGACAAATCTATGAAGTCCATAGAATTTCCAAAACAGTAATTGTTCTCCACTACAGAGGCCACCGATTGAGCGTGACGGAGTTAATAAGTTTCCATATTGTGGAAATCATATAAAATTTCCTTGCCATTAATATTGCAAACAAACGGCAACAGTGTTAACGTCATAAATTGCATTTTCAATTAATGTAAATTCAGGCCCGTCAGGACATCACAGATCCATTCCTTTTGTGTCTCGAACGGCCTCTCAATAATCACGGCGGATTCTTGGAGTGTTAAAGCAGCGCGAGAAAAAAAAAACAAAGCATAGCTCATAGTAAATTCGTTTTCCATCTCCATAACGTAAAATCCTTTGCATTGTTGGTGTATTTAGTTAAAACCTGTATTCCTACATTTGCTTCATTCGTTTATGAGAGGAATTCGAGTGCTTTGTGTTTTTCATTGTAAACAAACCCTGTGGCTCGGAGGTCATGTATCCCTCCGCTAGTCTGCTTCTATCCACGTGTTTTAAGTTTTGCCATGTTATAACAGGATTAGTCTGACATTTTGGAAATAGGTTGACCGCTCTCCTGTCCACCATCTTAAAACCCTTGTTGTTGTGGTGGTTTCTGTGACATTGTTTACCTGTGTGACGTCACGAGTCCAGTAGCGTCCTCTGCCTCATATGCCACTTCGGGAACTACTTTGCCTCCCATACAATAAATAAAAGCAAGAAATAATTTAGTCAGGGAATGACGGTACTTATTTAGGAAATATATATAAAAAAAAAGTTCCTATACAAAATACACTGACGTAGGGAATTATATAAAAAGAAAAGACTTATCATTTTGACCATACTTATCAGTGTAAGATGTACAACTCAGGGCCCAGGGAAAGTTAAGATTGCTAAGACAATCCCCAAAAACAGTCCAAGAAGACGTGTCTCCAAATAAGAAACCTGCCAGTGTGCAGTTACAATACTTTTACTGATTTTCCCAGGCAGCATGAACTTTGCTGGCTGAATATTTCTCTCTCTCTCTCTCTCTCTCTCTCTCTCTCTCTCTCTCTCTCTCTCTCTCTCTCTCTCTCTCTCTCAACCTAAAATCCGAAGTATACATGCACCGCCTTCCTCGTAAGAACGGGCCGACACTGGAATCGTTAATTACAATAAAACAAGGAAACAGAAACACCTCTGTCCCACGAATAGATGAGGACAAGTTAAGATTAATTACAGTTAGAAGTTGTCAGTCACGTGTGAGGACTTTTATCCAGACCTCAGCATAAAACGTAGCCTACCTCCCTCTCCATGAAAAGGAAGTAGCACAGCGGGTACTAGGAACTAGTCACTCATGAGGGCCCCAAAAGCAACTACAATTTATCTTTTCCACAGTGCCACTAATCTGAGGCACTGACACAAACTGAATAGCTTACCTCTCTCTTTCTTTTACCTTCCCTTTCTCTCTTACTCATTAGTTACATTCTGCTGGGGTAGAGTGCATTTCCCCTCGACTACAAATTAGTTGAACTCAAGTCAAGTGTTGTTCCTAGGAACGCACTGACACCATAGTGCCACCAAAGAAAGAGAAAACAGAAAAAGGAACACAGAAGAAAAGTCCTTTTGTGACTAATTTACACCAGTACATAAAGATACTGAGTGCCATCAGTGTGGCCTTTAGACGGCACACTCAACCACAGTGCCACCTTATTGAAACGGTGCCACATCACTGAAGTGTCACCCTAAATCTGAGGGACACTTCCTCGCTGCCCAAGTACGTCCAGTCAACCTGGATTGACACCTTTACCCACCAGAACCATGGCAACAGATAATCACAGAGCCTTCATGGAGCTGGGGAAGGTGGCAGGTCTCACGGGATTGGACCTCACCAAGTGGGTTAAAGAAAAGCTGGATGACTTGGCCAAGCAAGAGAAGGAAGAAAGACTGGAACACCGAAATTATGAAGCCGAACAGAGGAGGTATGAAGAAGAACAGAGGCAGCTGGAAGATGAAAGAGAAGAATGGAGGAGACAGCATGGGTTAGCCTTCAAGGAGAGTGAGGTAGCTCTCAAAGAAAAGGAGCACGAGCTGGAAAAGGCTAGGAGGGAAAATGCCAAAGCCATGGCTATACAACACACCTCCAACCCCATACCTGCTGCACCAAATGCTCCGATTTCAAGTATTAATTCCCTCATCCCCAAGTGGAATGAGGACGAGCCAGAAGCATGGTTGGAGGAAATACAGGCACTCTTTGACAACTATAGCACCAACAAGACAGAGAGGGCCTTAGTGCTAGCCAAGCACATGGAGGGAAAAGCTAAGGCAGCCCTTCGCTCACTGGAGGAGAGTCAGAGAGGCAACATGGTCGAAGTGCATAGAGTCATCACGAAGGCCTACGAAATAACCCCGGAGAAATGGAGACAGCAGTTCTGAGGTCTTGCCAAGGAAGTTGGCTGGTCCTGGACTGATTGGTCCTGTCACAAGTCCCAGTCTGGGACCCTCTGGTTCGACTCCTTGTCTTGCACTACGTTTGAGGACCTCTTCAATCGGACCATGCTGGAGGATCTTTACCAATGCATGCCTGGGCCCCTTGCTGTTTATCTAAATGGTAAACAATCCACCACCCTTATGGAAGCCTACAGCATGGCCGATTCACGGGAAACCTTTAACCAGCCCCACAGCACATCTCAGCAGCACATAGTGCCACCTGGGTACCTCTCAGGCTTGACTTGCCTGAAGAATGGACTGCCTAGCAAGCCTATGTGCACCCATTGTAAAAGGTTGGGGCACACTGAAGCTGATGCTGAGTGCCGCTACAAGCTAGGCACTAATAAGCAGCCTCCTACCAATAACAAGAACTCCTCTCCCTCTACATCCACTCAACCCTCTCCTCCAAAAGTCACCGCAGGTCACTGAGCCCCTACAAAGGGCCAGTGCCGATCCTGTGGTGTTGCTTTCCACTACAGTGCTGGACATCCGGCCTGTCCACATCATGTCCCCACCACCAAGTTCATCAACCTAATTAGCACCTCATTCTCTGCAGCTGGGCCGCAGAAGATACTGTACCCTGAGAGACTGGAGACCCAGTTCATCTTGGTGGCCCCCCTTAAGGGCTCTAGCCTCCCCGTGACCCTTCCGGTCATGGTAGACACTGCGGCAGATGTTAGCCTGATTTGCTGGGCCCAAGTTCCAGCCTGTGCAATGGTTGATGAGCAAACGTGGCGGGAGATGAAGTGGACAGCGGGCCACACCACAACCGTTCCCACAGTCGAGCTCCAGGTCACGACACCTTGGGGCACGCTACCCCACTGCCTTGGGGTGGTGGGTGGAATTTGGCCTGGAGTGGATCTCCTGCTGGGTCGGGACCTCCTCAGGGGAAGCCTTTCCCCAACGCCTCTTCACAGCCACGCTACCTCCTCCATAGAGGCTCAGACTGTAGGAGCACCCTAAGAAGAAAACCCACCTTCCGCCCACCAAAATGGTCAGCGGAAGGGGCACACATCAAACCGTTCTCAGCCTAGTCATCTCTCTCCATGAAAGGATGGCCAACAAAGAGGTCCTCCCTCTCCCCGAAGAGACATTCAGGAGGAGTACTACCGCTGTAGGACATACAAGCAGACAGGCCACTCCGCTAACTGGGAGGGTTGCCCAAATAAGCAACACCCAGCGGATGCTCCCCGAGCAAGACTCTCCGAGAGGCTCTGATCTCCAGCTGGGGCAGGAATCTCTGTCTCAGCCCAATTCAAGCCATCCGCGAGGCATTGCACCCCCGGACCCCTTGTCAGGCATGCCTGACCCTCAATCGCTGCCAGTGCCATGCTCCGTCCATCTCGGACATTGAGCCACCACTCAAGGAGGACCCTATGCCAGGTCTAGAGCATGAGGCGGATCCTCCTCTGGGAGATCCAGGATCCCTCACGGCACTAATCATGGCAACCAGTGAGCCTCCCGGCACCCGACACTTCTTCCTCACCAAATCCGTCCCCAGAGGATGAACCCCTGGTGGACCAAACTGTTACACCTTCTCTGGGAGACCAGGAACTGGCCTCCTCAAACGCAGAGGTCGAATCGCTCGCGCTCCAGTTGTCGCAGCAGCCGGAGTAGGGAGCCCTCCTGTAGCTTCTGAAGTTACCCCTGACTTCGCGCCCACTAGCCCTTCTGGCCTTCCCCAAGAGTCGGTGCCCTTATTACTTCCTAGGTCTAACATAGATAGGCCTTGGAGGAACCCAAAGAAGAAGAAGAAGAAGGGGCGGAGGAGAGCCCAGTAGTTGCAGAGCCATGAGCTCATCCTGGCACTAGTGCCCTCTTGGCACAGTGCCTTCCCATCTTAGAGTGATCCTGGCTCCTTGCTCAGAGGAGGTAGCCAGCATGATCTCTGTCATACAATAGCCTAGACCAGATTGAGTACATCGTAGCAGTAACCTTGTCACTTACACCTTCCATCGAGCTGCAGTAACCACGTAAGTACATTGTAATTGAAATCAGCCATTCTAAACTATTGTGAAGAGAGCCACTAAGCTCATGGCACGCATGGCCTAATACCTCAGTGAGGCAAGCACTTATCATATGAGGAAAACCTCATGTACCGAACAGTAGTTACCAATTTGTAGTGCAAAACCTTGTAACTTAGCTGGTTCATTGTCCTTTACATTTGTGCTAGAACCATGTTCTGATAGGTTAGGATAGGAGATACCTTAGAATGTACCGTTTGGCTAAGTCTAAACATCACGATCATAAGAGGTAGCACGTAATGACCATAAGCACCTTTAAGTACAGTTAGGAGTCTGTAGAAGTAAGTGATTAAAGCTCAGATCCTTCCTAGAGTTAGGTAGATCCGTACCTAGTTAGACTGCACAGGACAGATCTGCTTAGGGGAGAAGAGTAAAGTAATCAAGGCGAACAGCTTGCTTAGTACAGACCGGGGGGAGCTTTTATAAATATTCTGCTGTTCGACCTCCCTGCATTATTTTAGTATTAAAATACTCCTAACAAAGACCAGAAGAATGTTCTAGGAAAAGCAGGGAGAAGAGGGCTAGGCTGTGTTTTCAAAATTAACAGTTCCCAACGGCTTATAAGTAAGTATTAGAGACCTATCCAACAGGGAGGTTTTCACCAGGTCACCTTAGTGAGGGTGTTCTTAAGCATTCCTTTTCTCTGTACTATGTATCGGCGATGTTTTTGTCAATTTTCAGACTGCTGGGGGCTATTGAAGGAGCGCTGTTCACGACAACACAGAGACCCAGCCTCCGACCTAGGGTCACAGAGAGAGCACAAACATCTTAGAGAGCACACACGTGTCAGTGCTCCTGATAATTCTGCCTTTTGTCCCTTCTTCTGTATTTTTTACTAAGTGAATAGACGTAACACGTTGCTCCAAAACTCCCTGGTGTCCATTGCAGTGTGCAAGCAGCCTATGTGAAGGTAAGTCTGGAATAGGCAAGATTTCGTCGATTGCTGGTATTTCTACCACTGTATTTCTATTTCCATTTTTTCCCGCTTCCTCAGCCACTGACTAGAGATCCTAGTGGAACCATAATTCCTGAATGAAGTCTAGTATATGAATATTCATTATTGCCTACTGAGATTGCATAAGATATACCCTTAACAGTAAGTAGGAATTAGGGAGAGGTCAAGCATAAGCAATGTTTAGGCAAGCCTTGGAATCTGATCATACCATTGTTTGGAAGAGGAATAGCCTTTAAAATAATAAAATTTCGTACAATAGAGCTACCAGAATGATCAACCATTGCATTTTAACTGAAGTAGGGAAACTCTTCCTGTGTCCGAAGAGGACTGATTGGCTCATATAAATTCCCTCACTGTAACAGTGCATTCTTTCTTTGTTGGGGCTAGGTGGGTAATAAATGGGTTTCTTGTAATTCATTTATTCCAGAAATAATCGAATTATTCAATACATAGCTCTGACTGGCGACCTAATCCAATTAAGTAATTGTCTGTCTCTTGGGGTAACTTTTAGCTTTAATTGACAGGATTACGTGGGTCTTAGGTAGAGCAGGGCTACATAAATTACAGTAATTAATACAAAAAACTCATCAGCCGAAGGACCCAAGTAATAATAATGTATATATATATATATATATATATATATATATATATATATATATATATATATATATATATATATATATATATATATATATATATATATATATATATATATATATATATATATATATATATATATATATATATATATATATATATATATATATATATATATATATATATATATATATATATATATATATATACTGGGTGTTTCAAAATTAGATCCCCCCCTCCACAGAATAAATGGAAAGTTATGAAGTTTTCTGTTATAGCCTATCTCCAAGTACATTATTTTAAGTTTCTATTAGGCTATTTTTCATTTTACATTTCTTGTATTTTCAGACTGAGTGATGGAGTTAGATACAGCCATGGCTAGCGACTCGGAGGAAATCAGATGGATTGACCGAATGCGGGCTATAACCTTCAGAGAGGCCAAGGATGCTGGCGCATCCTTCATTTCACGTTCCTGGATAGCTAAATACATTAAAAGAGATGAATCCTTTGTTAAAAGAAACTGGAACAAAAATCCATAAGACTGTTATCGCGAAAAGAGTGAGAATCTTGGAAGGCCTGAAGTCCTTTCTCAGGAGTCAAAAGACATCATAGCTGAGGCATTGGTAGACCAAAAAAGTCTTTACGTAAACTGGTGCTTGAACTAGAAACAAAAAGGAGAAAGAAGAGAAGTTATAGTGCTGTACATCGTGAGTTGAAAAAATCTGGTATCAAGCTATTTCATATTATCAGCAAACCCAACATCACTCAGCAACAGAGAGAAGACTGTGCATGGTTTGTGGTTCATTTCTTAAAGATTGGGATGAAGCTGACTTTTTCCATGTTGCCGCATCAGATGAGTTCTTCATTTACACAGTCAGGAAGCCAAATCATAAAAATGACATCATTTGGGCTGCAAAGTTGGATGATATCTGCGATGATGTGTGCTATCGCCAAGTTATGAAATTTCCTGAATGTTTGGGAATTTTTCTCTGTTTCACAGCCAAACGGTTAATGTGGATCATCAGAGAAAAAGGACGGTCATGGAATGGTGAATACTTCAGAGAAACTGTGCTTACTGGTGGAGTATTTCCTTTCCTCAAAGATCCTGAAAATGTGTTATCTGTTGAAGAAGTCACATTTTTGCATGATAAGGCACCATGTTTCAAGGCTCATCAGACACAGGAGCTGCTTCGAAACCGTGGTATCTATTTCTTCTTGTCAAGTGAATTTCCAGGTAGCTCCCCTGACCTTAATGTGTGTGAAAACGTTGGTAGCATCTTAGAGGATCATGTTGAAAAGCACACAGTGAACTATGATGGTATATCAAGCCTCGACGACCTGCGAAGAGAGGTGACCGAAGTGCTCAGGGAAATGAAGTATGAGTCTCAGTTTTTTTGCGATTTGCTGAAATCATACCCCTCAAGAATGCAGGCTGTGGTACAGGCTGATGGAAGCCACACAAAATATTAAATACTCAGAGAGAAACTTAAATAAATACCTGTTCTGAATTACTTTTGTTTTTGTCCATATCAATTTCAGTTTATGCATTAGAGGAAACACCCTATCTAATATATATATATATAAATACCCTATATATATATATATATATATATATATATATATATATATATATATATATATATATATATATATATATATATATATATATATATATATATATATATATATATATATATATATATATATATATATATATATATGTGTGTGTGTGTGTGTGTGTGTATATATATATATGCATATATATATATATATATATATATATATATATATATATATATACACACACACACACACATATATATATATATATATATATATATATATATATATTATATATATATATATATATATATATATATATATATATGTATATATGTATATATATATATATATATATATATATATATATATATATATATATATATATATATATATATATATATATATATATATATATATATATATATATATATATATATATATATATATATATATATATATATATATATATATATATATATATATATATATATATATATATATATATATATATATATGTATTATATATGATTGGAGCCTCGATGGCACAGTCAGTTACAGCAGCAGCTTCGGACTTCGTAGAGGTCTGTGCGCGGTTCAAATCCGCAGCCGACTGATCAGAGAGGCGGACACTTTGCTATCCGTGTAGACACCCCGGGATTATGTATGTAATCAACGCATAGGTTTGCTTAAAAGCAAATGGGTGTTACAGACTAAATACACACACAAAACAAAGCCACTACAACATCTTCTAAAAACATAACAAACATCTCACACGCTCGAACTCTCGACCTACCCGCACAACAACTTCTCTCTGCTGGGAGAAAGGGCGTTGGGTCTGGTATGATACATGTAACATACGCTACCAGGGTCTAAGCGATGTCAGGCAGGGCAGCTGATCAAGACTATGGTTTACCCCAAAGCCAAATCAAAAGTCCTTCAAAAGAAGGCATCGTGCTTACCCCATACAAAAATGGGAAAAAAGCACGATAAAAGAAAAAGAAAGAAAAAAAGGATATATATATATATATACATATATATATATATATGATTATTATCACTTTTGTATGTGATTCATTTATCACACATTACCACAAGTGAAAAATAGGTCCTGACGATGGCTTGGAAATAAAGTCGAAACCGGTCTTATTTTTCACCTGTGGTAATATGTGTGATATATATATATATATATATATATATATATATATATATATATATATATATATATATATATATATATATATATATATATATAATCAGTAAGCTACAAACGTCCTTTAATATCCAATTCGCTCTACCTCGGAAATAATATATTTTCATATATGTTACCGAAAGGGAATTTTTTAGTTGATAATAAGTTCGTCGTCTCGAGGGCTCGAACCAGCGAAGGACAAGAACTCAGGACTACAGTGGACGCTTAACCCACGCAGCCAGCAAGTGAGGTATAAGTGGATATCGTCTCCCATATACAAATCGCCCATCGAACTCAGGTGTTTGTATTAGAGACGATATCCACCCATATATATATATATATATATATATATATATATATATATATATATATATATATATATATATATATATATATATATATATATATGTTACAAATCACGGTCGGGTGAAATCAAATTTACTAGAAATTCAGTTAAATCTAGATAGCCAAGGCAAAATTGGACCTTGATTGCAATTCAGATAAGGAAAGGAGATAAAGGGGAAAGGTTAGTGTTAACACTCAAGGTTAAATAACTTTAGTGTATTTACAGGTAACAGAGAATCAAGAGACAAATTAAGTCACAAAATTAAATAAAAATTGAATCAGTGGAATGATTAAAGAATGTGATTAACTGGGGCACATATTCAGTAAGCTTTAACTGGCTGGTTCAGGCATTGAGTGGAGCCTGACCATTGGTCTCGTGGGAGAATCAGGCAAGCAATGCAATTGTGAACACAGCACAAACAACTTCCTGTAAAAGGAAAGACACTGGAGTTACTAGGGATTTGGGGCATGCACGAGTTATTTAATCATTTAATGAAAAAGTCATACGCAGATACACGTCACACACTTAGAAATAATTCAACAGGGCGCTCCCGAAGAGGAGGGATGGACAAAGGAACATGGAAGGAAAGGAAGGAAGCGAGGATTATTGGTAAGACGAGGAAGGGATTTAGGCTTAAGAGGATTGGTTAAGTGGGGCTGGACGGGAGACCAAATGTTTAAACACTTACGTAGTATATTCCATTGGCGCTGTCATGAGTTGCAAGCCCTTGGAGAATCTGCTGGTTCAGGACCCACAGGTGGTAGCTGTGGGTGGCAGGTAAGAGCAAGGTCAAGTGTGTCCACCTGGTTTAGTAGTTGCAGTGTGAAGGAAATGCATCTTCTCTCTGTGTCCTCATCTGCCTTAGTCGGGGGCCGGGCTTAAGTGTCTCTATCTCGGCAGACACTTCCATTCGATCTGTTGTAGTGGGGTGGCTTATTCTTGCTCTCCTTGCCTGATACCTGGTATCAGTGTCTAAAAACAAGAGGTCTTCTGCCAGATCAGCTGTACAGGCATAGGAGGAAAAAGGAAAATGGGAAAAGTGGCGGGTCCGCATGGCACCACTCCTTATTATTTAATTTACTTTACTGGAATTTCTGTGGCCTAAGGCCTTAGTTGTGACAATATATATATATATATATATATATATATATATATATATATATATATATATATATATATATATATATATATATATATATATATGTGTATGTATATGTATGTAAAGTGTCATTTAATATTCAGTTCACTCTACCTCAGTAATAACATGCACCGACGACAAACAGTGACGATTTTTACCGCTGAACTATGAACCTCTCTTGATAGGTCGTGGGTAAAAAAATCGTCAGTGTAAGGTGTTGGTTCCCAGGCAGATTCGCTTATCACTTATAATTTCCTTTACAGTATGTTATTCCCGAGGTAGAATGAACTGGATATTGAATTTGGAATATACTAAAAATGTCACGAAGTATGTGTCAAAAAATCCAGTGCTTTCTCGTTGTGGCTCTCGTCCTTCTCAAACCCCTACGAAAATTTTTCAGCAACATAACCTGTTCTTTCTGGTAGGCATGATGAAAAAGTTGCACAGATCACCATAAAACTTTCACACTTTAAACTCTCCTTATGAACGTCTCACCAACTTCCTCCTCGCTTAATTTACATGTATCAGAAAAATGGGCTCAACAGTCCTTTCCTTCATTTGAACCTTTGCTCGCAGAGACGCTCGGTTAGAGTACAGTACTTTTGCAGAGCTCCTATTACCCTCTGCACCTTTCTTAGCGGTTCTCGACTTTATCCACCCAGCCACCGAAAGAAACGCTTACTCCTAGAACTCTCTGCTAATTAACCACTTTTGTTCTGACGACATTCACAGTATCATCCATTATTCATTCTTCATGGCTGTATTTACATCAGATCATTACTCTTTTTATCATTCATTTCCAACTCTTCTAATTGGCGCCTATGAACTTGTTTCAGAAGTGTTTTCAAATTTTCTTTAAAATCACATGTTAATGCTATATTATCGATAAGCGTCCGCTACTTAATTCTCTTCACAGCTGTTCATGTGAGCTCGCAGACATATATCCCTACAATCCTGTTACCCTATCTTTCTACCCATGAAAGCAATACATAGTCCCACTGACATGACACACTTTTGTCTGATTCTCATTTTCACTCTGATCTTTATTTACACTTACTGAAATCGTCTTAGGTGTTCTTCATTGTTTAAACAATGCTTCCTCTTTCAAGCACTGTGATCACTCATAATCTTAAAATGCAAAGCCTCCATTAAGATGAAGCAATGATCATTGATATATTTGTCATTTATTTGTAGAATCCAGGATAAACGTCAGTGTTAAAATCTTTCTAAGAACTTCCCAAGCCTATTCATGCACACATGAAAGCCTTAACAGCGACACTATTCCTTCTCACATTCACGTCTATCTTGCACATACTCTCGATCCTCATTGATGTGGGGCAATTTCATTCTGACAGTGTCACACTATCAACTCAGCACTTCCTAGAACTCCCCTTCCCACCTCTCAGTCATTGCTGAAGTTCTACAGAATATATTCCAAACTTAATTTTTACCAACCTGTACTTCTCAAATTTTCCAAGGCGATTAGGCCACGTTACACAAGTATCATTCTTTAATAAAAAAAAAATCTTTCATCCGTTCTTTCCAAGTGACTTGATCACTTCACATTTCAAGTTGAAATTCTGTGTTACTTATTTCAAACCAATTCCATCAGCCTGTTATCATACAATTCCCACTCAATGCCTTCCAGGGGGATCGGTGGTGTCGGTGTTGAAGTGACTCGACCTTTGACCAACACCGTTCATCCTCGAGGGTCGCTTTGCCGTGCCAACATCGTCGAGACACAGCTCACCACTTTGGGTGCCACGGCATTACCAAAAGATAGGGACAGGTGAGTTTGTCAGCAACATGATATTATTATTGTTATTATTATTATTATTATTATTATTATTATTATTATTATTATTATTATTATTATTGTTAAAAGCATTACGAGAGCATCTACACTGTCAACAATGACGGGAATGTAGGAGAGGGTCGAGACAGCAATTCGTTGCCCCGGCTTAGGGCGTTACATACTGTTCCGAAACTTGGACCTAGGTATTTTCGTTCTGCATACTTATATAGGGGCCAGTGGTAAGAAGGACTGTTCTTGGGCTGGACAGTGGCAAGTCTAAACGAAATGTTTTTCTTACTATTACATTGTCGTTGTTGCACAAAAAAAATTTGGATATATATATTGTGCATTATTGAACAGAAATCTTCAAAGTTCTCGAATAACGTAGAGGTTGAATTCACGAGTGACTGATTTTCTTCGCTTGTGTAAGAATCTTTACACCAGTTAGATATTGTATAGAGTGAAAGTTGGGTAAAAATGTACACAATTTTCAAACACAAAAGATCCTTGCATCTAGTAACAGAACATAATCCATAGAAAAAGAGATGTGGCCATTTGAATAAGTCTCTCTCTCTCTCTCTCTCTCTCTCTCTCTCTCTCTCTCTCTCTCTCTCTCTCTCTCTCTCTCTGTGTGTGTGAAATTATACTCAAGATCGGTTCCGTAATACTTTTCGTCTACGAAAAACGGGAAAACTCTAAATGGTAACCATCTCTCTCTCTCTCTCTCTCTCTCTCTCTCTCTCTCTCTCTCTCTCTCTCTCTCTCTCTCTCTCTCTCTCTCTCTCCAATAACATTAGATACTTAGGAACGCTTCCAAAATGTAATCAAAGGGAGTGAATTTATGTGTTTATTTTCTCATTTAAAAATTGAATGTTGTCAGTATGTCAACATCAGCTGACTGCCTAGGCTTATCATTTTAGAGGATACGGAAGTCCTTTTACCTTGAGTGCAAAATAATTCAGTATCAATTTATAAAATATTTTATCTTGAAGTAGGTATAATTCAATTTTTTTAAGGCAGAAAATGTTGTTGTTAGGAATGACTAATAAAGTTTCATAATATTGTTATCTTAGCAAAATGCAATTCGATTGCAAGACTTTTGCTATCATTATCGCATAGAAGGAAGCAGGTTTTTGTTCTTCTCGAGAAAGTACTCATTAGCTTCAACGAAGTCAAGTGAAGTATCAAAAAGCTTTATTACTTTAATGAAGCGCAATGATAAATGTAATTTAAATTATAATCCTTGGTAGTCTGTGATTTCATATAGGGACGACCTTCATCATTTTTGAAGACAGTTTCTAATATTGCAGTGTATTTGCGATGTGAAGAAAATATTGTTTATTGTTTTTTTTTTATCTTTCCAACGCAACCATAATTTTTCAGTCAACTTCCATCGTCAGTATTTTGTATTTCAAGATAATTTAGTTCTCTTGTACGTGAGATAGCCTTCCCATGGATAAACTGCAATTTATTTTTAGGGGAGTCGTATTTTCATCACTGTGATTAAGAAAATTCAGTCGAAACATAAGTTAGTGAATATACAAACCATGATCTGTAATGTTTGACTATTCAGAGTTTTATTTGGTAACTTGCTCATAAAAGAATACATATTTGACGATGGATGAGAAATAAAATTTCTAGCGGTCTGAAGTAATGAAATCTTATTATAGTATATTTGTTTGTTTGCTTTTTTTTTAACCTTAGGCTTTGCACTTGATGTTCAATCCTATTTCTAGTACAGGGAGTGTTTTAATCTTGTATTGCTTGGACCTTTTCTGAATTTTCTAACCTTTTTCGTCGCCTAATTTAAACTCCACCCTTTATCCTTTCTTTCCTTTGTTTTTTGCTGACCTAAGCTAGAAATAGGCATTATGTTGCCGGTCTCATTGACCTTTGCACTATAATAATCTAAGGTCAGTTCTAGGATATTGAAGTCCTTAGCATTTTCGCATAACCCTTTTTCTTTTAAACTGTTAACATTTTCAAGTAGACTTAACGCCGTTTCTTTAAATCATCACATATATTAAACCACTCTTTAACTCTTGATGACCCAGTGGCTTCACGCCCCGACACTTGGTAGAGTTCGGCCACTCAGCCTTCAAACATCCAAACAACGAGGTGCGCAAGGTCGGCGAGAGGCTCCTGCTGACGCTATACGCTCACTACCCGTCCACCGTCAGGAAAGCCCTGCCCATCCACGATGAGCTCGCTAGGAAGAACGTCCTCTACAGGAATCTCTTTGAGCAGTTAGAAGCGATAGATGAAAAGGTAAAAGGGAATATCATCATTTTTATTTGTAAGTTGTTTCATGTGGTTTCTGTTTTCACTCAGTTTGGATGTGGACTTCACGTCTTTGTTTGTTTATTTGTTTGTTTGTTTCCTGTCACTACACTTTTCTCGGTGATGCCTGTGACTAAAGCATGTGCGCATCTGTGTGCTTGTTTGTCATGCATTATAGACATGTACATAAAATGAATATCTGTGTAGACTTTTGTAAAGTCCGCTCTATATTTATGTGCGCGCAACCTCTACAAAAAATTCACTCGCATCAGTAGTTCTTAAGTTTCAACTAACTTTCCCATTCCGATCTTGATTACTGGGTAAAACTTCACTTCAGGTGCCATTTTCATCATAAATTTAGAAATTTTTACGAAACAGTATAAGAAATCAAACTTTTGTAGTGTTTAAGAGCAGTGAACCATAAATACGACCTTATATTCGTGCAAGTAACTTTTTCCTGGGACCACTTAAATCAGTTTAGGTTTA
This sequence comes from Macrobrachium rosenbergii, assembly GCF_040412425.1. NCBI lineage: Eukaryota > Metazoa > Arthropoda > Malacostraca > Decapoda > Palaemonidae > Macrobrachium > Macrobrachium rosenbergii. The sequence continues at coordinate 36,728,180 of NC_089747.1, forward strand.
AATGGTCTGACTGCCTTCTTTTTTGTTCCCTACAAGTTAGATTTAGTGATCTATTTCTTGCGCCAATCACTAATGCTTTGGAAAATACTTGTAAGGTTAGGTTAGTATTTTCTGTGTTGCTTCGTTTTGCCCTCGAGGCTTCTTAAGCCTTAGTGGGTCTTTTTTATTATTTCTTAGAGAACCAATTCCGTCATAATAAATGGTGTAACTAATGAAAAATCGAAGCTTGGAAATGTTTTACAGGCCGTAAGTTGAGGCAAGTAGGGTGGGTTAAGTCAAATTTGGCCATCATCGCGTGAAATCGTCGTAGCACGTTAACTCTTAATTTTTGCTCTCGTAAGACTCTACTGGTCGAGTGCACAAGACCTCCAAGTTTCAGATTCTGCATAAAGTCAAGTTAGGTTTTAAAGGGTAATTTTCATCTTTTCTTCAAATATTTTTGTAACTTTGCATCATGCATAGTTTCCTTATATTATTAGAATCGCTACTGTCATTAATACATATGCAATTGATAATACTTAAGTCAAGGTTTCAAGTTTTTTTAGCCTGATTAATTAGGTAAAGTTAGGCCGATTTAAAAGGCTTAACTGACTTCTCATTGTTCCAAAAGATTCTAACAGTCGGATTCTGTAATGTTTTCTCTAACGATAACTACTGCTAGCATACAGTAATCACACACGAAACTGAAGTAAAGTTTTACCCAACAGAGACTTGAAATCCCTATATGTAGAGCTGACCTTTCTAAAATATCTCTTCCTCTTCCTCAAAAGAGGCTCGTGCCCCTAATGTTAGGACTTCCCTGTCGAAGGGGGTCGCCGCCCCTCTGGAATCTCAAATCACCCACGTCTCGCCCACAACCACAGGTAAATTTTATCTAATCAAAATGATATCCAATAATTTTAAAGGGACCATACTTCTTCCATCGATTAATCTTTCCTTGCATGATTATAAATATTCATATAATTCATGATCGCCTATCAAGAGAAAGCAGGTTATATGAAAGGATTTTCTCTTATTATATGTTTATTTCCTTTCTTTTTGACGAATTTCCAAGTAGTTAAACAAAAGCAAACAATCACAGATTTCAAGGTCAACTACACGAACAATACAATGAAAATAAATTTAGCATTTATGAAGAACTTATTCTTGCATAGTATTTATTGTATGAAAAAATTTTTAAGGTATTGAAGACAGAGAACTCTGGATATAAATAACGATTTAACAATCTCTGCACAGAAAAGAGTAAGCATTTTAATTTACGAAATTAAATTGAGAGGATTTTATTTTTTGGATACTAGATCTTTTCTTCTCTTTCTCTCTCTCTCTCTCTCTCTCTCTCTCTCTCTCTCTCTCTCTCTCTCTCTCTCTCTGAGAAAGACGCTCTCTTAAAAGGTTTTACCATAAACATTTGAGTCATTAAACATTTGAGTTATCCGCCTCCTATAAAGCTACCTGATCTATTTTTATTCATCTTTCTAGATGACCATTGACTATGTGCGGGATGACCTTTTCACGTGAAATCTAAAGACAACTCCCTCATGCTGTTTTTCTGCTGCTCTCTCTATTCAAAATCTTAAAAAGAAAAACTTGGTTTCACAATTCCATTACTTACACATTTGCTATAACTGAAGAATTCTGTATATAAATGATACTGTCTTAAATGAATAGACGTGTAGAGGTATCGTAACAATTTTGCTGCCTGGAGTATTTAGGCTAACTCCTTCCGATTCTCGGTTATACGAGGCCTTCCTTTTCCTGGGAGCCCGGAAGCTGGTTCTTTACACATTTATTTATACGGCGAGTTTTGGCGCAATGTTAGTCAAGCCTCCAATTTTTTATGAATTTTTTTTTTCTGTGAGATTTTCTTTTATGGTCTTGCATAACAAAAATAATTCAACTGAGGTGTTTTCAACTACCTTTCCTCCTTCATTTCCTGGAGTCCATAGTTATTGCGTACCTTTTCTTCTCTTAACTTTATTTCTTTATTTGTTTTACTCTTACCACCTCCTCTTCCAATTCTCTTCTTACATTTCTTATGTGTGTCTTTATCTTTTTTTTTACCCTTTTAAAACTTCATAAGTCTTCTCTGATGCCGATTTTGGAGAAATGGATGACATGGCTGACATAGTAAGGATCAACTTTCCGTGTCCAATACGAGATATGGTTCTAACGTTATCCAAAACATATCATCTCAGAGCAATTAATCGAATGACATTTCTTTAAAAAAATGGTTTGATGATACAAGATGGACTTATACTTCTACATTTTCTGAGTCCCCAGGTGTATTTGTTTATTAGTATCGGTTTTTTTAGTTTTGTCCATGTATTGTCAAAGGTGGTCCTGGTATACTCCTCGAGACGGTTGAATTTTAAAATTGTTGTGCCCTTAAAATAATTCGTTTCCGTTCGTGTAAAACAACCCAACTTTCCTTGGATGTACTGTACTTTTATTATGGGATTCTGCAGCATTTCTTTTCGTGCTTTCTTGATAAATTCTTTTGTTCATAAGAGTTTTATGCGAAAGTGATCTTTTGACCCATGAAGAATGAATGAGTAGTTCAGTTCATCTGTGGAGAGATAATCACAGAATGGGAATATGACCTCGAATGAAAAGAAAGTACTTTGCAGAAAGGAGAGTTCGGACATTTATGAAGAAAATGACTGGAAATAGTGTACCGGCTGGGTGACATATCTTATCAGAACTGTGCTTCTGGCTCATCTGACATTTGTTATTCCACAAAACACTCTCCATCAGCGTCCGTTGCCTTTCAAACGAATGCAGTTTCATGTCTTGGTGCTTTAGTGTTGTCACTCGAAAAGCTCTCAGCTGTGGTTCCTATGGACCGAAGACCAGTTTACTGAGTTTTCTGGAAATGCTCTCGGAGACTGATTGATATCCAAATATATTTATTCCGGGATGGACTCGTATTGATTAAAATAAAAACTGCCTGAATAAGAAGCAAGTCAAACAATCCCTTCAATTTGGAGCCTTTTTAAAAAATTTTTTAGTCAAAGATACGGTTAGGTTAAAAATATCTGAAGGCTTTG
>NC_089747.1:36736226-36746226 GCF_040412425.1 Macrobrachium rosenbergii
TTTTCGTTATTTCTCTCTCTCTCTCTCTCTCTCTCTCTCTCTCTCTCTCTCTCTCTCTCTCTCTCAATTACTATCTTTCTCTCGTCATCTTCTGTTTTTCGTTATCTCTCTCTCTCTCATCATAGTGATGAACGCGCAGGGTTTAGTTTCGAGTAACTCAAAAAGAAAGATAGAGTTCTTAGAAGAACTAACCCAAAATGAAAAAATAGAAATATTGAATATAAGTGAAACCTGGTATTCCCAAGAGACTGGTAATGATGACCAGATAAAGCGTTTCCAAACTTATAGATCAGATAGAAAAATAGAAATCAAGGGGGAACCGTGATATATGGGAGAGATGCCAATCAAGGAAAAATCTGTGAGAAATATAGTAACACAGAATGTGAATTAATAGCAGTAGAATTTGAATCTGAAAAATTAGTGAACATTGTAATATATAGGCCCCCTAATACTAAAGAGTTTGACATAATAATAGAAAAATTGGATGAAATTTGTAGAAATCACAAGGACTGGACTATACTCCTATCTGGAGACTTTAACTTTCCTTTTGTAGAATGGAAAGAACGAATAAGAGACTGTGGTTGTATTTATACATATAAAAAAGAGAGCAATAGTAGTGCAGAAGAAAAGAGGCATTTTGAAAAGCTATTAGATATGCTACTAGAACATAACATTCAGCAAATAAATCACCTACCAACAAGAAAGGATAATATTTTAGACCTAGTATTTGTGAATGAGGTGAACTATGTTAAAGAAATAATAGTATATAACACGAGTATTTCGGACAATAATGTCATAGAACTAACAGTCCGTTCCAGAACACACGAAAACAGAGAAAAGCAAGAGACGAAAAAAATGGGAAGGATATGGAAAATACAATTTCTATAGTAAGAATATAAATTGGTCAAAAATAAATGAAGAATTAAACAAAGAATGGGAAAACATATTTGTAAGTGATGATATACAGGTAAATACCGATATATTATATAAAATATTAGAGGAAATAGTGGAAAAATATATACCGAAGAAAAAGTAAACATCAGTCACGAATTCCAAGAGACAGAAGGATCTTGTTCCAGAAAATCAGAAAGTGGAAAAAAGCTCTTGCAAAAGAAAAGAATGCATGGAAAGGGATGGAACTAAAAAGTAAGATAGAAAATGCAGAACAAAAGATTATACAATCAAAAGAAAATGAAAAATGGAACCTAGAAGAAAAGACACTACAAAATATCAAGCAAAACCCTAAAATTTTTTATTCATATGCAAAAAAGATGAATAAAATAAGAGTAGAAATAGGCCCTCTAAGAATTGAAGGGCAATTAACGAATGAAAAAAAGGAAATATGTAACATATTAGCAGAAAGATATAAGAGTGAATTTACACTTAGAATTGACAATGAAGAAATGATACAGAAATAGGAGATGAAAATACTGAATACTTATCAGATATAGATATTACAGAAACCAATATTGTGCAGGCTATTAATGAAATTAAAAATGGATCAGCAGCAGGACCAGATGGAGTACCTGCCATATTGTTAAAGAAAGTGGTTCATTCAATTGCAAAGCCGCTAGCAATATTATTAAGACAAAGTATAGATACAGGCAAGATTTATGATGAGCATAAATTAGCATATATTACTCCTACTTTCAAAAGTGGTTCAAGACTAGAGGCAAGTAATTATAGGCCTGTAAGTCTGACATCTCATATTATGAAAGTATATGAAAGGGTAATGAAAAAAATATAATGAAACATTTAATGAAAAATAGATTGTTCAATATAGGACAACATGGTTTTGTACCCGGAAAAAGTACACAAACCCAACTGTTAGTCCACCATGAAAGCATATATAAAAATATGATAAATGAAAAAGATACAGATGTGGTTTATCTAGACTTTGCAAAAGCTTTTGACAAGGTATATCATAATATATTAGTGAAAAAAATTAGAAAACATAACATTGTTGACAAAGTAGGAAGATGGATAAAAGAATTTTTGCAAAACAGAAGACAGATAGTGATTGCAAACGATGAGAAATTGGATGAAGCTACGGTAATATCCGGTGTACCACAAGGTACGGTGTTAGCTGCATTGCTGTTTGTGATTATGATTGCAGACATAGACAGTAATGTTAAGGACTCAGTAGTAAGAAGTTTCGCAGATGACACAAGAATAAGTAGAGAAATTGCTTGTGATGAAGATAGGAACTCGCTACAAAGAGACCTAAACAAAATATATAAATTGGCAGAGATAAATAGGATGGTATTTAACTCTGATAAATTTGAATCAATGAACTATGGTGATAAAGTAGGAATGATATATGCATATAAAGGACCTAATAATGAGACAATCACAAACAAGGAAGCAGTTAAAGACCTTGGTGTGATGTTGAATAGGAATATGTTATGCAATGATCAAATAGCAATTCTATTGGCAAAATGCAAAGCAAAAATGGGAATGTTGTTCCGGCACTTCAAAACAAGAAAAGCTGAACACATGATTATGCTTTATAAAACGTACGTACGTAGTCCACTTGAATATTGCAATATAATATGGTACCCACACTACAAAAGGATATTGCACAAATTGAGAGTGTACAAAGGTCATTTACAGCTAGAATAGAAGAAGTTAAGGACCTTGACTACTGGGAAAGACTACAATTCTTAAATTTATATAGTCTTGAAAGGAGAAGAGAACGCTACATGGTAATTCAAGCATGGAAACAGATAGAAGGAATTACCGAAAACATCATGGAACTAAAAATATCAAAAGAGCAAGCAGAGGTAGATTAATAGTGCCAAAAAACTATACCAGGAAAACTAAGGAAAGCACACAGGACATTAATCCACCACGCACCAGCATCGATAATGCAGCGTCTATTCAATGCGCTACCAGCTCATCTGAGGAACATAACAAGAGTGAGCGTAGATGTGTTTAAGAATAAGCTCGACAAATATCTAAGATGCATCCCAGACCATCCAAGACTGGAAGATGCAAAATATACCGGAAGATGCGTTAGCAATTCTCTGGTAGACATCAAAGGTGCCTCACACTGAGGGACCTGGGGCAACCCGAACGAACTGTAAAGTCTGTAAGGTAAGGTCTCTCTCTCTCTCTCTCTCTCTCTCTCTCTCTCTCTCTCTCTCTCTCTCTCTCTCTCTCTCAATTACTATCTTTCTCTCGTCATCTTCTGTTTTTCGTTATCTCTCTCTCTCTCTCTCTTAATTACTATCTTTCTCCCGTCATCTTATGTTTTTCGTTATTTCTCTCTCTCTCTCTCTCTCTCTCTCTCTCTCTCTCTCTCTCTCTCTCTCTCTCTCTCTCTCAATTACTATCTTTCTCTCGTCATCTTCTGTTTTCGTTATCTCTCTCTCTCTCTCTAATTACTATCTTTCTCCCGTCATCTTATGTTTCGTTCTCTCTCTCTCTCTCTCTCTCTCTCTCTCTCTCTCTCTCTCTCTCTCTCTCTCTCTCTCTCTCTCTCTCTTTCTTAATTACTATCTTTCTCCCGTCATCTTCTGTTTTTCGTTATTTCTCTCTCTCTCTCTCTCTCTCTCTCTCTCTCTCTCTCTCTCTCTCTCTCTCTCTCTCTCTCTCTCTCCCTTACTATCATTCTGTCTCTCTTCTGTTTTTCTTATTTCTCTCTCTCTCTCTCTCTCTCTCTCTCTCTCTCTCTCTCTCTTTTAATTACTATCATTCTGTCATCATCTTCTGTTTTTCGTTATTTCTCCCTCTCTCTCTCTCTCTCTCTCTCTCTCTCTCTCTCTCTCTCTCTCTCTCTCTCTCTCTCTCTCTCTCTCTTTTAATTACTATCTTTCTCCCGTCATCTTCTGTTTTTCGTTATTTCACTCTCTCTCTCTCTCTCTCTCTCTCTCTCTCTCTCTCTCTCTCTCTCTCTCTCTCTCTCTCTCTTAATTACTATCTTTCTCCCGTCATCTTCCGTTTTTCGGTATTTCTATACGTCTCTCTCTCTCTCTCTCTCTCTCTCTCTCTCTCTCTCTCTCTCTCTCTCTCTCTCTCTCTCTCTCTCTCTCTTATTACTATCTTTCTCCCGTCATCTTCTGTTTTTCGTTATTTCTCTCTCTCTCTCTCTCTCTCTCTCTCTCTCTCTCTCTCTCTCTCTCTCTCTCTCTCTCTCTCTCTTAATTACTATCATTCTGTCGTCATCTTCTGTTTTTCGTTATTTCTCTCTCTCTCTCTCTCTCTCTCTCTCTCTCTCTCTCTCTCTCTCTCTCTCTCTTTCTCTTAATTACTATCATTCTGTCATCTTCTGTTTTTCGTTATTTCTCTCTCTCTCTCTCTCTCTCTCTCTCTCTCTCTCTCTCTCTCTCTCTCTCTCTCTCTCTCTCTTCTGTTTTTAATTACTATCATTCTGTCTCATCTTCTGTTTTTCTCTTATTTCTCTCTCTCTCTCTCTCTCTCTCTCTCTCTCTCTCTCTCTCTCTCTTTTAATTACTCTCTCTCTCTCGTCATCTTCTGTTTTTCGTTATTTCTCTCTCTCTCTCTCTCTCTCTCTCTCTCTCTCTCTCTCTCTCTCTCTCTCTCTCTCTCTTTCTCTTAATTACTATCATTCTGTCGTCATCTTCTGTTTTTCGTTATTTATCTCTCTCTCTCTCTCTCTCTCTCTCTCTCTCTCTCTCTCTCTCTCTCTCTACTCTCATTCTGTCGTCATCTTCTGTTTTTCGTTATTTCTCTCTCTCTCTCTCTCTCTCTCTCTCTCTCTCTCTCTCTCTCTCTCTCTCTCTCTCTCTCTCTCTCTCTCTTTTAATTACTATCTTTCTCTCGTCATCTTCTGTTTTTCAGTATTTCTATACGTCTCTCTCTCTCTCTCTCTCTCTCTCTCTCTCTCTCTCTCTCTCTCTCTCTCTCTCTCTCTCTCTCATCAACAATAACAACACACTTTTTGGCGAGCTGCTCGTTTTTGGGAAGTTTTTGCTGCTTTTCAGTGCAAAGTGTGCTCCTCAAGGCTATTGACAGATACGTGAAGTGATAGTGGATAAAGTGAGAGCAGTATTGTGGATTTTGGTTAGTTACTATCCTTTATTTCTCCATGATAATAATATCTCATAAGCTTAAGGGGCACCCTGTTCTGGTTTCTCAAATTTCGCGCATGCGCACTAGGGTCTAACTGACGTCATAAACCCTTGAGGAATCGTTTCTTTTTGCAATTATCTTGAAATGAGTAACACTGAAGGAGGTATTCATCCTGCAGCTGGTAATGTAGAAATTAATAGCCCAATAGAGTGAGAAAATGTAAGTCTGGTTAGTGAAAATCCTTTGGCAAATCCTACGAGGGAGAGTCTTCACAACAACTTTACGAAGGTTGAACTTCAAAAGCACTGTCGTCACTTGGGAATAAGTAAGGTGTGGCAAACTAAAGAACAGTTAGTCGAACTGAATCTGAGAACTCACCAGCCGAAAGGAAAAGATAGTGCCCCTAACCTACAAGAAAATTCCTCGTCGGACTCCATTAGTAAAATTCTTCGTGAACTGGAAGACATTAAAGGAAAACTGTCCGCAAAAGACTGCTCATGTAATTATAAACAGACTAAACGACCGAATCTCGACTTTGGAGGAAAAATGTAGTCAGCAATCAGCAAATCAAATGCTGCCGCCGGTGGATAATGAAAAGACACTTCTTCTTAGAGGCGAGAATTTGCGTGATGTACGTGTATCTGATCTGGGAGACAACTGCACCGTGAAAACGATTAGAGATACCACCATGGATCTCGCAGGATGCTGGGTGAGCGAGAAGCTCGACTGGATTCCTTCAAAGTGCATTATTTACTGCGGCTCAAATGACCTCATTGAAAAGAAGGACCTGAACCATGTATTAGTTGACCTAGGATCATTCATCTCAGAACTGAAGCACAAAAATGAGAACATCGATTTATATGTATGTGAACTTGTGCCCAGTCTGAAAACTGACTTGGATGATAAGATCAACTTGTATAATAACAAGCTTAAGGAATGGTGTTCTGTAAACGGAGTATACTTCATTAAAACAAACTTAAGTTTCAGGTTGGGTACTGGTGAAATTGATGATATGTGCTTTAGTGACCAGGAGGAATTTGATTCAGTCCTGAATAGGTATGGTGTAATACGATTAATATCAGTCATAAATAAATAGTGCAATTTTCTCAAAGTGAACGATAATACGAAAGCCCGCACACAAACAGCAGAAATATACACTTTTATAATCAAAGGGCGTTTGAACCTGGGCAGGTTAGGAAAACAAAAAAACCTCACTACTCTCAGTCCAGCAGACAAAATTACAGAATTCAGCGTAGATCACAATATACAGACGTACCTCAAAATACACAATCTAGACGCGATTCTCAATATGTCAACACTCAAACAAACAGCATTTACAAAAGGTGTTGTTATAACTGTGGTGAATATAATCATAGACAATTAAATTGCCGTTATGATCTTGGAATTAAATGCAATAGTTGTTATAACTTTGGTCACAAAAGCCGCATGTGCATTGTCAATGATTACTAGGTGATAGGCCACGAAGACTGCGCCGTCACCTCCGAAAGCCTAATGCTTGAAAAAAGTAAACCCTTAACAATGAAGTGTCTAAATGCTCAGTCGTTGCTTTGCCATTTCGAAACCATAGAGTTTATGTTACAGGAAGAAGACGTTGACATCTTATGTATATGAGAGACATGGTTGGACTCTTCACTCGATGATAAATTTATTAAAATTCTTAACTTTAATGATGTCGGATGTGATGCTGAGTATGTATATACATTCGTGAAAACCTGAAATTCTCAAAAATAGATAATAATGACACGGTAGATTCTGAGGGTATTGAGGATGAGTGGTTGCAAGTTCAACACAGAAAATTTCCTTCTCTCATAAATGGCTGTATACACCGACACTCCAAGGCACCCGCGGCATCCTTTACATACTTAACGAACGTTTTTAAAAATATGTGTTCGAAAAACAAGCCTATTTTTATTTTGGGAGATTTAAATGATAACCTTTTGAGAAAGGAAATCGTGTTTCTCGAATTATTAAGAGCTTGAACCTGAAGCAAGTCATTGACAAACTAACCAGAATAACTGAGAAGTCGTCTACCTTGTTGGATGTTACCATAACAGACAAAATGGAAATGATAGTAAAAACAGATGTATTGCCGAGTCCTATAGTAGATCATGAAATAATATCTACTATCGTTAATGTCAGAAAGCCAAAACCAAAACCGGAAATAAGAACTTTCAGAAGCCGTAAAAATTATGACGTTAATATATTTTGCGGTGTGCTGATGAGTAGCGTTTCTACTTTGAACGACATACTTAGCACTGATAATAATGTAAACATTCAAGTTGGCATCCTTACCTGAGATGTATTCAACAGTTCTGTTGATCAGTGCGCCCCAATTGTAACAGCTGAAATAACTCGTCCTTTTGACCCTTGGATCGATGATAACTTAAAAAAGTGTTAGCAGAAAAAAAAGGAATTACAATTTAAACTCAAAAACGACAGGGCTAACCAATCACTGGATAATAAATTCAAACAGACTAAGAAGCAAATAGAGCAATGCCTACGCACAGCTAAGAAGAACCATTTTAGAAATGAGTTCAATAAGAATAAAGACAACAGTAGAGCTACGTGGCAGGTGTTTGAAAACATGATTCCTGGTTTCAGAAACAATGACAATAATCGAACTTTCGATGACCCCCTCAGGGTGGCGGGGGATTTTAATCAGTATTTTGCCACTGTGGGAGAGACAGCAGCTTTTCGAAAATCACAAGAAGGTATGGGGAATGGAATAGCATATGAAGAGAGAGTAAATAGTAATTATCAATCTTTACCAAATATTCCCGATTTTCGACCTCAACCTGTAGTCGTTCACACAGTCGCTTTAGCATTCAGAGTTACGTGAAACAATTCATATGGTTCAGATGGCATTCCATATAAGTATTTGAAAGATGCTCTTCCTGTTCTGGTCTTTTATGTTACAATTATCATTAATACGTCCATTGGTCTCTTCCCAAAACTTTGGAAACACTCTCATTCCTTTATTTAAGAGTGGCGATGTTGACGAAGTAGGGAATTACCGTCCCATTTTATTGCTCCTAATTCTATCAAAACTCTTAGAAAAAATCATTGCCAGCCAGCTTATTTTCTTCTTGGGGAGTAATAAATTGTTGTCAAATAGCCAACACGGTTTTAGAGCACAGTTATCAACTGAATCACCGCTTATGAAAGGTAATGAATACATATATGAAAACATCGACAACCAGAAGATATCACTTATCCTACTTCTCGACCTTTCTAAGGCCTTTGATAGTGTATCACACCCAATACTCATACACAAAATGTAAACAACTGCATATTGACGAGTTCTGGTTTAACGACTGCTTAACGGACCGAGTTCAGCCAGTAAGAATTGATTCAGTTTTGTCATCTCCAATGAGCGTAGGTTATGGCGTGCCACATGGCTCAGTCTTAGGGCCTATACTGTTTTTGATTTATATCAATACGCAGATGATTCTCAGATAATATCTGGCAATATCAGAGAATTCGAAGATTTACTAAACCAAGCTGAAGTTGCTCTAAGAGAAGCAAAAGAGTATTTTCAAGTGAATGGTTCAAATGTTAACGAGAAAAAAAAACCCAGTGTATATTTATAGGATCACGCCAGTTAATATCTAGATTGCCTACAAATATAACAATAATTTTTGATGAGACACCTATCAGGCCATCACAAACGGTAAAGAACCTTGGCGTACTTATGGATCAATATATATTATTCGATCACCACATCAGCCACATAATAAGAAAAGTAAATGGTGTATTATTCTTTCTCAACAGCATAAAAGATAGGTTAGACAAGACATCTCGCATAACAATAATAGAGTCGTTGGCCTTGGGCATAATCAACTACTGAAGCAGCAGAATCTGGGGAATGACAACAAAAGAACAAATAGACCGGGTTCAGAGAGCCCAAAATTTCCCAGCTAAAATAGCGTTTGGCGGGGCCAAAAAGTATGATCATGCTACACCAATTTTGAGAGTTGGAGTGGATGAATATGGAAACCAAAGTAACTTCTGACCTTTGTTTACTTATAAAATTTGCAATCATTTAATTCCCGACTGGCTTTTTGAATTTCCCACTGTGAGCGATGTACAAGTAAGACCTACTCGTCTGTCGAACGCCCTCTTTGTAAGACAAACAACTACTGACTTTGGAGCTAAAGCAATATCGATTAAGGGGCCGAGGGTCTGGAACAAAATCGCAATTAATATTAGAACTGCTCCTTCAGTCAAGGTTTTCAAAAAGACATTAAAATTATATCTTCTTGAAAATAAATCATAAATTTTGTTTAGATTCTAGGTTCAAATTATGATGACTTCTTATTCTTAAACGGTTGATTTTTGTTTTTTTTTTTAGCTTTTAAAAAAATTATTTTAACTACAAGAATTCTTTGTAATAGGGCGTGGTCATGCGCGTCTGATTCGGTGATATAAATTATACGTATATGGTATCTTATAAGTCAATGGACGTTGTATGTTTCTAAAATACGGCATGTAGAATAATCATTGTAAAATGGAAATAAAGTTTTTGATTTGATTTGATTTGACTCTCTCTCTCTCTCTCTCTCTCTCTCTCTCTCTCTCTCTCTCTCTCTCTCTTTTAACTTTTTTTTCCTTCTATCGTCATCTCTTGAACTTCTCTCTCTCTCTCTCTCTCTCTCTCTCTCTCTCTCTCTCTCTCTCTCTCTCTCTCTCTCTCTCTCTTTTAACTTTTTTCCTTCTATCGTCATCTCTTGAACTTCGGTATCTCTCTCTCTCTCTCTCTCTCTCTCTCTCTCTCTCTCTCTCTCTCTCTCTCTCTCACACACACACATTACCCCAGTCTCTTTCCACTTCTCTTTGTTGGCTCGCTTTACGTTTAAAGTCTGGAGAAATGCTGACGCCGTTCGAGCTATTATCTTGGCCATCATCTGAAAATTGCCATTCATTTCTTGCGCTGCGAATGATCCCG
>NC_089747.1:36751226-36776226 GCF_040412425.1 Macrobrachium rosenbergii
CGAAGGAAGTTATTGCTAAATAAAAAGAAGTTTTGAACTCGAGGTTTGTATAATTTTGTTATGATATAAGAATTAAAATTCCCTAAGTTTTGAACAAATACTCAAATATAGCATTTATTATTAATTTGTTTAATTGAGAGAAAGAAAGAACCGTTATTTTGTTTTTAGTGTCATTTCTTAGCAAAGACTGAAAATGCACTTTATACGGTTTTATTGTAATTATCTTATAGTGGAATATTGAGTTTCTCAAGACTGATGTCGTGTCAAGTACTAAATGCATATTGGCACTTAAGAAAAACTAGAACAAAACCTTGATTTTCAGATGCAGTTTCTTAGCAAATAGATATTTGCCGTTGTTTAGAAAGGTGGAAAATATAAACTGAATTTTGAAAGTGAAATTCCTCAGTAAGCACTAAATGCAAGTTGTGTTGTCAATATGTTGTCAGTGCTGCCACGACACGACAAAGGCTGCAAGTGAGGCCGCAGCAGCAGCAGCAGCAGCCCCCTAGTCCCATACTTCATTGCCACTCAGCCACGTCGCGTCTCATTCATTTCTCTTTTCTTCTTCCCTTCCAAATCCTCTCGTCTCCGCCGGTTGTCTCCCTCCCCATCATCCTCCTCCAGCGTGAGGCGGCAGCAGCGACCCCTCGGACACCAAGGCCTTCCCCCTCCCAAACGAGCAGTGGGCCACAGTGCACCCCCAACCACGGGTCGAACAACACCACGCCAACGCACTCGAGGTAAGCCCAAGTATTGTGCATGTCTTGTGGGTTGTGTCTCGTAGTTCAAGTCTCTGTTAACTGATTCTGGTCGTCTTGCGTACTTGCGTCGCTCTTTACGATCGTCGCCGGCCACTGGCTGATGAAATGGCGGCCTCTTTCATCATGGCCAAGATTGCCTCTTCAACCAAAGCGCAGTAACAGTGATGGATACGTCTTTCCGCTTATTATTCCCCATTGTTTTTTCTATTTTTTAAGTCAAATTTTGATTGATTAAATTTTGATTTTATGAAAAAGATTCTTTTTATTTTGGCAAGTTAACGTTTTGATAACCAACGTAATAAAATTTTAATAGCGCATTTCTTACGGGTTAAATGTATTTCCTTTAATCGATATACCGAATATTGCCGATATTGCAACGGAATTTTTTTTTTTCATTTTCGCTGAGTATTATTGTGGCCTGTTCGTTATTCAAGACAGTAGATGAATTAAATTTCTCTCTTATAACCTTTCTATCGACCTAGAATTACGAGTGTTATCGTTTTAATAAATTGCATTATACTTTCTGTCAATAGACATTTTATTGGGTAACTGGAATATTTTTAGAGAAGTAAAAAATTAGTTTTACATTTTATGTAATAATAATAATAATAATAATAATAATAATGATAATAATAATAATAATAATAATAATTATTATTATTATTATTATTATTATTATTATTATTATTATTATTATTATTATTATTATTATTATTATTCAGAAATACGGCTAGCATTAAGAGTGGAAACAAATACTAGGAAGATCTTTATCTAAACAGACAATCAATAAACTCGGCGCGCACCGGTGCATATTCCTATTGGGTAAAGTCGGATATTACTGTGAATGTAGCTAAGTATATGAATTGAGAGAAACTATAGAGATCAGCTATTTTCGTCCTTATGCATAGGTTTAACGTTCAGTTTTACTTCTTTCCTTGTGGTAGTCTGGGTACCTGTATTTCCTATAATATGTAGCCTCTGTGTTAATGTGTGTGTGTGAGAGAGAGAGAGAGAGAGAGAGAGAGAGAGAGAGAGAGAGAGAGAGAGAGAGAGAATGTAATGTCATTTCCCTGTGGACACAAGGCTGCATAGTGTCATCTTGTAAACGAATGAATGAAAATACGTCCCGAATTCGTATCGATAAATAAAATATTTGGAAAATTTTTTTGCATATTTGAGAGGACTCTAAGTCTTTGTGATTAAAGCGGGTTGGACGGGGAATATGTGAAATTATTCACATTTAGTTGAAATATGTGTAGGATAACCGGGAATTTAAGTTTCATGCATTGTTTATATTACACATCATTAATGACTGAATAACAAAGGCCCTTGTCGTCCTCTAGAATAAGAACACGGTTTTAATTTTAACTAATTCTCTTATTTCCATTTAGCTTCAAAGAGGAAATGTCAATAGGAAATTTTCACATTAATGGAATGGCAACTACGTTATCAGTTATGATATGGACACCAAAATTCTTTAAATTGTGAAAGTATCCTTTTACCAAAAAGAGATAAAGTTGCACACACACACGTGTATATATATATATATATATATATATATATATATATATATATATATATATATATATATATATATATATATATATATATATATATATATATATGAGTGTGTGTGTGTGTGTATGCGTATGTGTATGTTTATATATATGTGTGTATATATGTATGTTTATATATATATATATATATATATATATATATATATATATATATATATATATATATATATAAATAAATAAATAAATATATATATATATATATAATAAATAAATATATATATATATATATATATATATATATATATATATGTAATATATATGTATATATATAAACAACAGATCAGGTATGCAAGGCATTTATTCACATGATGAAGTAGATTAAGGGCAGGAATACAATGTGATTCACATTTTGTTTTATTCCTACGTTTCGTGACAACATCGCCACATCTTCAGGGATTTTCTACAAAATGAAATATAATATGTTAACATAAAATAAGAGCTGATTATGAGATCCAATAGATGAAAAAGTTAAAACAATTTAACGGTAAAATTGCAACTCAGACTTAAATTACACGCACATTTGACTAAAACTGAGTTTAAAAGTACAAAAAAATTATATATGATTAAAAGGAATTGAAAACATCTCGGCATAATTATAAAAAAAAATCCAACACATACAATCAAAAGTAAAAGTCAGATATTCATAAAACTACAGCTGAAAACAGCTCCACGCAACCAAACTTTCAGCATCAAAGACAAAAACATACTAAAAGTAAACAACGTTAACAGGTAAAAGAATCACAGCAATTTAGGATAAAAACAACGGGACAGCAGAGGAATAGTTGTTTTGAGTCGGAACTCGTAATTTGGTGTTTTACGTTTCTAAAATCAACAGTTCGTTGAGTTCCTTTGTTTGGACAAATCTTCATATTTAATGGCTGTTTTACATTTAGTAATATGATTCCTTATATAAGACTTTCTAGGTTAAATAGCTCACAACCAGTTCTATAACTAACACCCCGATGAGGATCGGCCCTGACCCTGAGAAGACGCAGGCTAGATCCTATATATTTTCCCAGATTACATCTGGGACAAGTGTACTGTAGTCATAAACGACGCTGACATCATCAAAGGGCAGAGCCGATCTTTAAATTTGAAGAGCGAGCCAATGGCATAAGCTTTAAATTCAAGGCTCCAAAATTGTGTACGATCTTAGTAAAGTCCAAACGGGCATAAAGAGGGAGCTTGGGGACCTTAAAACACGTAGGTTGATCAGAAAACTTTTTATTGAGTAGTTTATTTAAAATTTTATAGAAAATCTTAGAAGGAAAACAGTAATTAGAGAAGCACTAGAGGAGAAAAGTAATTTCATTGTGGAAGAGAGTCCAACTAGAGGTAAGAGACAAAGCACGATAGAACAAGATATATTATATAGAGTTAAGTTTGAAATCGAGAAAACAAAAACTATAGAAGTTGGCACCGAGGCCAGTTCATGTTTTCATTCTAAAAATTGGAGTACTAAAACAGCCATTTTCCTTAGAGACCAGAAGTGTTATTTAAGCGTTTGAAAAATCTCAACCTGTGTAGCAACCTCAGCCGCCTACGGAATGAGTTAATGGTTTTGTTACAAAATGCATTCTCAAAGCTTGAAACAAACTGGGCCCTCTTTTTAAAAAGAGTGATCTGGAAATTCTCAAATCCCTTTCTGGGCGTGATGGCATTATCATTGTGAGGCCGGATAAGGGGAGGGGAACGCTAATATTCGATAAAAGTGACGACATTAATAAAACGACTATTCTTTTTGTAGCCATCGTACAAGGTTCCAGAAAGTAGATATACCAAATTATCAAAGTATATTCAAAGTGGAGGATAAAATCAATAGATTTCTCAAAGCCTTGAAAAAATGAGATCATCATTGTTGAAAAAGTGTTGCAGGACTTATTCTCCACCGGTTCATCCTATGGAATTTTGTATGGTCTACCAAAGATACATAAATATAATGTTCCTCTCCGCTCTATTTTGGCTGATTATAAGCTGGCAAAATATCTCGTCCCTCTATTGGAACCACTGACCACAAATCAGTCTACCCTTAAACATTCTGAAGAGTTGAAAGAACGTATTTTATCCCAGGATTCTAACTTATTCATGACTAGTTTTGATGTGCCTGTTCCCCGAACCCGAGCCTGTTTTATTTTAATTTTAGTTATTCAAATTTTCAAGCTCTTTCAGAATTGGCCGTGCTGGACAAAGCATTTGTTTTGAATGGACAGCTTTTTAAGCAAACTGAGGAAATGGCCATGGGGTCTCCGCTTGGTCCTACCTTTGCTAACACCTTCATGTGCTCCCTGGAGGAGCACATTTTGGATGAATGCCCCAGACCCTCTCTTTTACTCACGCTATGTGGACGGGACTTTTATCCATTCAAACATGAGTTCAATGCAGACCGGTTCCTGGATTTTGCTAATAATTACCATAACAATATTAATTTTACAATGGAAACAGAACACAACTCAAAATTAACCTTCTTAGATATTCTGGCCTCTAAGGAAAATGGCTGTTTTAGTACTCCAATTTTTAGAATGAAAACATGAACTGGTCTCGGTGCCAACTTCTATAGTTTTTGTTTTCTCAATTTCAAACTTAACTATATATATATCTTGTTCTATCGTGCTTTGTCTCTAACCTCTAGTTGGACTCTCTTCCACAATGAAATTACTTTTCTCCTCTAGCGCTTCTCTAATTACTGTTTTCCTTCTAAGATTTTCTATAAAATTTTAAATAAACTACTCAATAAAAAGTTTTCTGATCAACCTACGTGTTTTAAAGTCCCCAAGCTCCCTCTTTATGCCAGTTTCCCGTATCTATTAAATGATCATTTTCGAAGGGACTTTACTGAGATCGTACACTATTTTGGAGCCATGAATTTAAAGCTTATGCCATTGACTCGCCCTTCAAATTTAAAGATCGGCTCTGCCCTTTGATGACGTCAGCGTCGTTTATGAATACAGTACACTTGTCCCAGATGTAATCTGGGAAAATATATAGGATCTAGCCTGCGTCTTCTCAGGGTCAGGGCCGATACTCATCAAAGTGTTAGTTATAGCTATCTAACCCAGAAAGTCTTATATAAGGAATCATATGACTAAATGTTAAACAGCCATCAAATATGAAGGTTTGTCCAAGCAAAGGAACTTAACGAACTGTTGATTTTAGAAACGTAAAACATCAAATTACGAGTTCCGACTCTAAACAACCATTCCTCTGCTGTCCCGTTGTTTTTATCTTAAATTGCTGTGATTCTTTTACCTCTTAACGTTGTTTACTTTTAGTGTGTTTTTGTCTTTGATGCTGAAAGTTTGGTTGCGTGGAGCTGTTTTCAGCTGTAGTTTTATGAATATCTGACTTTTACTTTTGATTGTATGTGTTGGATTTTTTTTTATAATTATGCCGAGATATTTTCAATTCCTTTTAATCATATAAAATATTTTTGTGTTTTTAAACTCAGTTTTAGTCAAGTGTGCGTGTAATTTAAGTCTGAGTTGCAATTTTACCATTAAATTGTTTTAACTTTTTCATCTACTGGATCTCATAATCAGCTCTTATTTTATGTTAACATATTATATTTCATTTTGTAGAAAATCCCTGAAGATGTGGCGATGTTGTCACGAAACGTAGGAATAAAACAAAATGTGAATCACATTGTATTCCCCTTAATCTACTTCATATTAATCTACTTCATCGTATATATATATATATATATATATATTTTTTGTATATATATATATATATATATATATATATATATATATATATATATATATATATATATATATATATATATACCCTATATGTGTGTGTGTTTGTGTTTGTGGACGGTTTTTGTGTACATAGATAGATGGATAAATAGACAGATATTATTATAAACAGATATGTGTATACAATTTAATTCCAAACTGACCTCTGAGATAAACCCCTCGAAATAGTTCTAAAATGGCTAAAGTGTTTGTCTGGATCCTTTGTGGTAAAATAAGAAGTTGCAAACACGTCTTTACGCTTTGCTCTCGGGACTGCTCGCGATATCCCTTGGAAGTTCTTAAGATTCTTTGTGCAGAAACTTCAAATGGTTTGGCGTTGAACATTTCAAGGAGGAGAAGACGGTTGTCTGGAATTTATTAAGTATTCGTCATCCTATTTATCTTCTTCCATGTTATAATGGCTATCGTTGCTATTGTTATTGTTGTTGGTTGTTGATGATGATGTTATTATAACCCAACAAGAAATTCTTAAGAAAAAACGGACGAGCTCAAATTTGAGTTCTTTCATGGTGCACACTTTTGACCAATGTCACCTTAAGTGTACAGCCCTGATGTCAAGTCAAAAGAATGCTACTTATTTTCTGCTATGTAAAAAGAGACTGAATAAGCACTGACAGAATTACATGGAATTATACAATTAATATGGAATCATTATTAGGTAAAAACATCCAGCATGAAGGATCAAAGTCATGATATCCCCCACACACCCCCAAAAAGAAAAAACTAAGCTCATCACGACAACGCCCACCTTTTCTTTATTAGGAAGCAAACTTGCCAGAAAACACTAATGAAATGTTGCCTTAACGAAATTAACAATATTCGTTAACACTGGCCTAGCTATTTAAATTACCTTCAACGCGTAACTTTTTTGTTAATGTTTGAATGTGGAATCTCCAGGAACACGGCACCAACTCTGACGTATGCCGTAGTCCCTCCGCTCCTTCAGCAGTCGAATGTTTGTTAATCATTCGACTATTGTTAGTGTGAATATAATCTTAAATGCTCGTTTTTTCGACGTCCAGATAACTTTCTTTTAATGCCACTTTAGGGTGAATATATTCTTAAATGCTCGTTTTTTTCGACGTCCAGATAACTTTCTTTTAATGCCACTTTAGTTAAGTCAGTAAATCATTTATCATTTAATTAATCTGTTAGTTAATAAAAAAACCAAAAATTTGATTGAAAAGAATGTTAAATTTTGGACGCCGTAATTTTTGTGATACTGACGACATGACCAACCTACAAAACTAACTCATTGCTATACTGAATTCTTGAAGCTTTGGAGTCAATGAGTCAGCGACATGAAGTGATTAGTAGAAGATAGTGAATGAAAATTAATTTCAAGTTAATTCTGAGGCCAGCGATGTCCAACGTAAATGATAAACGGTGAAAACTTTATTAAATTGAGCCTTAATAGACTGGCAGAGGACATTCATGCACCTCCTAAAATCACGTCGTATTTAAATGAGTGTTAAAAATGATCGACTGCTCTTCTATACACGACGTGAGGGATCATGAATGCATTGATACCTTTTAAAACTTTCATTATGTAATTACCCCTTCATTTGTCTATCATAGACATACAGTCATAAACATAAGAAAATAAAAAAAAAGTAGATATACAAACTCTGATTTTGACAGCACCGATAATCGATGCCAATATATGATTTAAGCTTATTTCATTGCATTCAACAAAGTTCATGTAGTACTTCCGCTGACAAGAATGCGAATTACTGAAGAGACAAAGATCCTTATTGTATTCTAGTACGGCATATATTTAGCATTTGCTAAGAGACTTCACCATAGTTTATGTGTGTGTGTTTGTGTGTAAACAACGTAAGCAGAGTAAAAGCATGATATGGAAATAAGTAAGTGAATTGGAATGGTTTGTCTAAGTAGTGAAATTTTCGTAGAAACTAAAACGAAACTAAGTTATAAAGATATCAAGATATATTCATATAAGGTATGCAATCTACTTCACGGATCCAAATCAATGTCACTTTGTATTCACAGGCGGCGCTGGCTGCGCTAGTGAGTATATATACGTCTATATGAACCTTCTACTTTCCATAGACCATATTCTCTGCTTATGCCATTCGTTGCGCCTTGTTTCTTTAGTCACAAAATTGACGCTGCGATGTGCGGATCCCTGGGTCCCTTTGCTGCCTGTTTATTGTTTTTTTTTTTTTCTTTTTTTTTTCTTTTCACTTAATACGCGTTATGGATCTTGCGAAGTGCTGCAGTGTCTAGGTAAAGCTTTTTATGTACAGTGTTGATGCTTCTCTGGCGCTTTGTTATGGTTTGTGTTGTCAGAGGGGAGTAAAACATATTGCCTTTTTTATTCTCCAGCGACTGCACTTATACTGTAAGGCTAACTGTGACTCTGTTATGGGTGGATGTTAATGGGAGTAAGGCCTATCTTCATTTAATATCCTATTAATACAGGATTAAGGCTTACTTGCCTGAAGGTGCTAAGGTATATATATCAAAACGAATAAACCTTTTAACATAATCATAATAAATGCGTTGTTCTTGAAGATATGAGTGCCTCAACTACTCTGATTGCTTATTATTGCTGATGTTTGTATTTGACCTCATTCATTACTCATTTTTACTTATTCTATTTACTCTTTCGCCTCATTTTCTTTGCTTCTGCTCTCACTTTTCCTGGGCCTCTATTCCTTATAGTTGACCTCTCATAAAATGTTAATGTCATTATATCTATATGAATGTGTTACTAAATGGATATGACTTCGAGTATGATAAGGAGACTATTATTTTTTTGTGGCTGATAGATATAGTTTTCAATTGTCTTATTTTCTATTTCTTTTACCAAGAAGTAATGGAAATCCCTCCCAACGCTTTCATATTACCGAAGGCAAAGGCTTAAAAAAACAAAATTATTTCAAGTAACAGCTGTTGATATGAGTATGTAAGAACTTTTATAATATTCATAAGGCTCTTGTCTAGTTTACGGATGCAATATATATATATATATATATATATATATATATATATATATATATATATATATATGTGTGTGTGTGTGTGTGTGTGTGTGTATGTGTGTGTATATATGATAACATTTAATGTTACTATAGAGCTTAATACGTGGAAACATGAAAAATTCTCACACATAAATTAGCAAAAATCACGTTATTTACATATAAATTTATATATAGTGAATATATAAATAATACACACACACACACACACACACACACACACACACACACACACACACACACATATATATATATATATATATATATATATATATATATATATATATATATATATATAAATAGATAGATATTTATATACATATAGATAAATAAATAATTATATATATGTATATATATTATATATGTATTGTATATATATATACATTGTATATATATGTAATTAGTGTGATATTTTTTTTGCTAATTTATGTGTGACAATTTTTCATGTGTCCAGATATTAAGCTCTATAATATCATTAAATGTGGAATATGCTATACCCAAGACAGAATTTACACCCAAAGGGAATTACATATAAGTGCTTGGACCTTGACTAAGGTTCGAGCCTATTCCTTTCGCGACATAGAGCTAAAATGATAAAACAGGACTGTAATTCTAACCCTCATCCTAAAAATATAGATCCGAATCCCTCCATGGCAAGAACACTTACTATATAGATCTCCGATGGTGTTAGTAATTCCAAAGGTAGGGCGAATTTGATAGTGCTGGGTTATTTGTGGCTTGTTATACATACATACATATATATATATATATACATATATATATATATATATATATATATATATATATATATATATATATATATATATATATATATTATATATATATAAATATTTTTTTTAATACACATGCCTCCTCTGAATGGGATGGCACTTGGAATAAGACAGAAAATAACTACTGACACGTTCATTCTATAATAATTAGGTCGAGTATAAACCCTTTATAAAGAGCCCTAAACCCCAGAATTACTTTCCTCTACACAAACTTGTCTAGTAAACATTCTCACACATCTTTGTCATCCTCTCCTTCTTTCTCCAAACACTTCGGAATTATACATCTCTTTTTCTCAGTTTCTTCTCCTCCATTCTTTCCACCTTACCAAACCATCTTAAAACACTGTGACCCATCTTTCCATCTGCTTTAACCTTACTCCCACTTGGTCCTAATTTTCCTACATTTGTCACCCCTTTAACTCTTGATAACCTCCTCTCTGCTGCAGGATAGCTCCTTTCTTTCTTTCGTTCTTTCTTTCTTTTATTCTCCAAGGAGTTGTTTCCGTCATTGCTCTTTTGAACTCGACGGGAGAGTCCGTGCTCTTAACGGGCGTTGCCCAAACACCCGCGTTTGCAACCAATTCCAACATTTAATCTGTTGAAGTTGTCCATCCGCGAACGGCATGGCTCAGCATTTCTTTCTGTTTTCGTTTATTTTCTCTTCTCCTTTTTTTTTTTTACTATACTGGTTGGATTTGAAATGCTTTTTTACCCCAGCCTCTTCTTATTCATCTAACAATTCTTCCTAAGGATTTACCTGTCTGCCTTTCTTTACAACTTTTCTTTAATCTCCATCAACCCTGCACTAGAAAAGAGGATTTTCTGGTCGTTCCATTGGCCTCTGATTATATATATATATATATATATATATATATATATATATATATATATATATATATATATATATATATATATATATATATATATATATATATATATATATATATACACATGTATACACATTATATATATACATATATATACACGTTTATATATTTATATTTATATATATATATATACATATGTATATGTATATATTATAAACTTAGGAGACCATTCTACTTGAGAACTGTCACTGTTTCATTTATATTCACACATAGCACTTGCAAACACACTTTTCAGTCGTATAAGCACCTGCACATTTCTCTCACTGTGTGCATATATATATATATATATATATATATATATATATATATATATATATATATATATATATATATATATATATATATATATATATATAAATAAATATGGGTGTGTGTGTGTATGTAAGTATGTATTTATATGAATTTTTGCCAATTATACTCGCAAGGCCCTGGTTCGAGCCCTGGCTGTGACAGGTGCATTTATCAATTATAATGACCTTGTTTACGTTAACACATGCATAGGTGAATGAAATGCATACTTTAATTTGCTCTCAAAATTACTTTTGTACTTCCAAAATGCTACTAAATGCAGTTATATGAAAAGAAGGTATCAATAGAAAATCGGATATATATATATATATATATATATATATATATATATATATATATATATATATATATATATATATATATATATATATATAAATGTATATATATCATTATATAAGCATTACATTACATTTCATGAAAACTATGTTAATGAAAATTCATTATGTTATGAACACGTAATCACTCGAGTTTATAAGATGCAGAAGATATTAGAACAAGGAAATTGCTCTCTAATTAATTTAGTCCTGATGGATACTCCATATTTCTGTATATTTCATATTGATTTCCCTACAAATAGTGATAATTCTGGCTGATATTATGATTATTAACATTGTATTTTGTATTTTATTACGTTGTTATTTACAATTTTCTTTATGATTTTTGTTAAAATTAAATGAAATCAAATAGCCTGTTTTTTGAATCAGTGATGCCAGTGTACTGAACCGAATGTTAACTCCCCTGCAGCACCCCCAGCAGTAGTAGCGGCGTCAGTAGCAGCAGCAGCGTGGGCAACGGCGGGACCTACCCCCTGGTCCCTCAGATCAGCATCACGCCTGACGAAGCTGAGGTCAGGGGCCGGGCTCTCTCCAGACTGAATGGTTCGAGGTCCGACTTGAAATCCATGGATCAAGAACTTCATTCCCCTGGAGATCCTGAGGAAAAGTGAGTGGTTCCCATCTCTTATTATTATTATTATTATTATTATTATTATTATTATTATTATTATTATTATTATTATTATTATTATTATTATTATTAATTCTCTTGTAGAAATTGAGAATGGGGGAGGCTATGTGGGATTTTAAAATAAAACACGTATACTACGTGAACGAGACCATGCAATTATTATCATTATCCATAAATATTTCTTACTAGCACGAACCACTAAACTGGTGAAGACATCAACAGTGGTGTAAATGTATATATATATATATATATATATATATATATATATATATATATATATATATATATATATATATATTTATATATATATATATATATATATATATATATATATATATATATATATATATATATATATATATATTATATATATATATATACGTGTGTGTGTCTGTGTGTGCGTGTATATATATATGTATGAACGAGAGTTTTTGAGAACCTACTCGAATCTCCTTCTCAATATAAATATATATTTCCAAAATATATTTACAACTGCACTACTGTGGATTTATTCACCATTATTATTTTTTAAATTATTTTCAGCTTAAAAAGAACGGCAGCATCAGTGGAATTGGTTTTATACAAGATGTTTTTAATTCTCCTTATTAATCTCTATTCTTCAAGGTTGATATCTGCTAACAGCTGTCCGATGTGCATAATCTGGATGAGGGGAAGGGCAATCGTTCTGAATATAGTCACAACTTATTCTGCTGCACGCAGGCAGAAGTTAAACATGGCGTGATATAACCGTAGACTTTCAGCACAGGGTAATTAAAATCACGATGTCGTTCTCGAGTGGCACAGAATCTTCATAGCTTCCTATGGGGGTCGCCAACGTTTCTGAACGTATCTTCAATCTATCTTCAGGACGGGGTGGGTTTGTTCTGAAAAATGGGTTCATCAGTCGGTATATAAAGGGTCCCAGATGGAAGGGGACAGGATGGGTGGTAAAGGGAGAGTCAGTCACAGCAGATGAAGGCAGCTCCTGATGGTCTGCTCGCTTGGCTGGAACACCGGCGGGCGTCATTCTCCGTGCCACCGTCGGGAAGAGGAAAGTTTCCTGCGTGGTATAAAGTCTAGGCCTATCCTTTCCAATGTATAGAGCCTCCAGGAGGCAAAGGAGTCAATGGTCTGTTTCCTCACTAATTATTCCGATATGGTATTGAGAATTATATAATTTGGTTTTACCTTAACATTATGGCTATTTTCAGCGTGATTACATATGGTGCCTTCTTGAACGTGGCAGGATATCCTCTTGGGAGATCTCATCGTGGTCATACTGACCTAAGTGCCAAGGCATTCTCGGACTGGGCATCTATACCGATGGACCACGTTTGTTGTTTTCAGATGGTCCTGCACCAAAGCGGTTGCTCTGTTTTTCATAACCAGGCTGCTAGTTCTTTTGCTTTTATTCTAAATTAGTAGTTTTACCTTTTTCTCCAGGTCCGTAGGGCAGACGTTCCCTTCTATGATGTTTCAAAAGGCGCACTTTTTCCCCTCTTCATAGTTTGTGAAACACTCCCTTATAAAAGAGTGATGTCTTCAATTGCGGCGGGGCGATGTTCCTGCTGCTACCATTTATTAATGGTCCTACAGATGCATTTTGTGATTTCCTGGTTGTAATGCCCATTGTTAATTAAGCAGTGAGAGGGAGCTCTCCTAACAAAGGTGCTGATTGCAGTGTGAGTGTATCTCTCTGGATATTCACTCTCACCGTTCAGGTGCACAGACTTGAGTATTTTTCTGAATGGGTGGAGTGAGTGTCCAGAGATACAAACTCACTGCAATCAGGGCCTTCATAAGGAGAGTTCCCTCTCACTGCTCTTCTTGGAAAGACACACACCAAATTAGAACATGTTGCTCAGGTCTTCATTAATAATTGGCATTCCAACAAGAAAATCACAAAATGTATCCTTAGGACCATTAATAAATGGTACCGGCAGGTACATCGCCCCGCCGCCCTTGAAGACATCACTCTTTTACAAAGGCGTGTTTTGCACAAACTATAAAGAGGACGGGCACACCCTTCAGCCCTATGGTGCCGGTGAAAAAGGTCAAACTAGTGATTTACCATAAAAGCAAAAGAACTAGCAACCTGATTATGAAGAACAAAGCAGCCCCTTTCACGCAAGACCCTCTGAAAACTACCAGCGTGGTCTACCTGTACAGATGCCCAATCCGCGAATGCCCCGCCGAATACATCGGTATGACCATGATGAGGTTTTCCAAGAGGATCTCCTGCTAGGTTCAGGAAGGCACCATACTTAATCACGCTAAAAATTACAATAATATTAAAATAAAACAGTGTTTTAGTTCCCAATATCCAAATTATCCATAAGGCAACAGACCATCACCGCCTTTGCCTCCTGGAAGCGCTACACATTGGAGAAGGAAGGCCCAGCCTTAACACCTTGCAGGAAACTTTCCTCCTCCCGACAGTGGCGTGTAGAATGACGCCTGCTGGTATTCCTGAACCGAGCAAGTGGACCAGTCAGGAGTAGCCTCCATCTGCTGCGAGCGACCCTCCCAGTACCACCCATTCTGTCTCCAACGTCCGCATGCGGGGACAAGTACAACCATCAACATCTGGGAGAAAGCTTGGCTCGGGCACTAATCCCCAAAAAGCCATTCAAAATTCACCTTCTCTCTCACCAGCGATCTGGGACCCTTTATATATCGACTGATGTGCCCGTTCTAACCAGAATCAACCTACCCCGTCCTGAAGATAGACCGAAGATACGGTCAGAAACGTTGACGACGCCCTTAGAAAGCTCCGAAGATTCTCTACCACTCGAGAACGACGTCGAGATTTTCTTTACATATGCTGAAACTCTACGCTTGTATAACTCCACGTTTAACTTCTGCTTGCGTGTGCCAGAATACGAGTAAAAAGTTGCTATATTCAGAACTATTGCTTT
The DNA here is from genome assembly GCF_040412425.1 of Macrobrachium rosenbergii. Taxonomy (NCBI): domain Eukaryota; kingdom Metazoa; phylum Arthropoda; class Malacostraca; order Decapoda; family Palaemonidae; genus Macrobrachium; species Macrobrachium rosenbergii. The sequence goes on from NC_089747.1 coordinate 36,766,196, forward strand.
TCACCTCATCCAGATTATGCACATCGGACAGCCCTTAGCAGATATCAACCTAGAAAAATAGAGAATAATAAGGAGAATTAAAAACGTCTTGTATAAAATCAATCCCACTGATGCTGCCGTTCTTTTTAACTGAACATGCTCAAAAAAGGGTCTACCCCTTCATACATTATAATAATAATAATAATAATAATAATAATAATAATAATAATAATAATAATAATAATAATAATAATAATTATTATTATTATTATTATTATTATTATTATTATTATTATTATTATTATTATTATTATTATTATTATTATTATTATTAAAGTTGTGTGAAAGGCAGCTGAGTCCCATTTCTAAAAGTTCTACTCTAAATAAGAGTTGAAAGTGGAAATAAAGGTAAAGCAGATGGATTGCTCTGGAAGAGGCCAAGTAAAGCAGATGGAAGTCAAAAACTGGAAGCGATGTCCTTGACCCATAGGAAGGGCTACTTTATCACATTTTCCATAGTGTGCTGTTAAGGCACACTGTAGCTGCATACCGTTTCTGCAGAATGAGTTTCAGACAAGTTTTTGTAAGGATGAAGGATATTTGGCGATTTAGAAAAAAATATTTTTTTAAGGGGAAAATACTTTTTTTAGGGCAGAAGGAGATTTTTAAAAGGAAAATACTTTTTTTGTGGGGGGGGGGAGATATAGTTATTTAAGTTTTAAGGCAAAGGTAGCTTCGGATACTTTAATCTGAAGGTAAATGGAGATTTATTTATTTAAATTTCAAGCTTGTAAAAGTCTTCAGGCAGAGAGAGAATTGGTTTTTAAAATTTAAGGTAGAGGGGCATTTGGTTAGTTAGAGACTTCGTTTAAGGTAGGAGATTTGGTTACGCAAGGAAAATAGGTTTTCCAAGGCAGAAAGGAGATTTATTTATCTGAATTTTTTCAGGTAGCGGGAGATTTGGTCGTTTAAAGAAAAATTGTCTTTGAGATGATAAAGGGAGTTATAGTTATTTATAAAATAATTTTTTAGGGAAAGGACAGGTTTCGTTGCTTGAAGGAAAACTGATTCTTAAAAGAAGAGGGAAATTTGCCTATTTAAATGTTCTTATATGGGTAGAAAGAGATTTAGTTATTTAGAAAAGGATTGTTTTTCATGGGTAGAGGATAGTTTTGGTGTTTAAAGGAAAATTGCTTGTTTAAAGAAGAGCTAGGTTTGGTTATTTGGAGGAAAACTGCTCTCCTAAAAAAGATGGTGGTTTACAGGGAAACTACCTTTGTTTTTTTTAGGATTAGTGGGATTCCGTAATCTCAAGCAATGGAAATTTGACTGTTGAAAAGAATGTTGCTTTCTTTGAAGAAAAAGGTGATTGCCATGCCAAGGAGATTTATTATCTGAAAGTAGATTACTTTTCTATGAAAAGGGGAGGGGGAGAATATTTAATTATTTAAAAGGAAATTGTTCATGAGCACGAGGGAGATGTAGCCATTTAACGGAAAATGGCTTTGGGGCTTATTTATTTAAGAGTGACTTGCTCTTTGCCAGCTCTGTAGTAGTTGTTATTTTTCTGTACATAAAATGAAAACTTATTTTTAGGAGTGTTTTGCATTTGATTTTTTTCTGAATGCATTTAAAATTAACTTGGTTTTCAAAAGATTTCAAAGTCCTCAACACTTAATTAATCGTGATGAATCTTATCTTAATGACATTATTTTACAATTGATTCGAAGTCAATACTTCGGCCAGGTAAGATCTCGTGGTTTTGTCCTTTTTTCATGAAAAAATAACAGAATATATAAGACCTCACCTATGGAATCTATAATTCATTATCACTAATTCTTCTAATACATTTACAGGACCTGCATCTTTTGTGGAGCTTATGATTCTTCCTTCACCGAGTCCGGTCTGGACATGCATTACTGGAGAAATTGTCCGATGCTCACTAGATGTCAGCACTGTCGACAAGTAGTTGAAGTGGCATCTTTAACTCAACATCTTTTAGGTAATGTGGTATTTATGATTCTCTTCTTAAAAACTAAGGATAAATTTATTCCTTATCAGTATTCTTCAATGCTTTTTTGCTACACAGGTGTTTATGACATTGTGAATATCTATTTCCACGTATATTTGTTTGATGGACTTGTATGCAAATTATAATACAAAAAGTTAAAAGGTAAAATTCTCTGGGCTAACATGTGGTAATGATCCTGGCTCAACTTTCTGAAGGCACTCTGTTTGCCTTCTAAGGAACATCATTAAAAAAGATCCTCTGGCTCATTAGTGCAGATAAAATATATTTTCATGAGCTGGTGGGCTTGCATTGTGCTGTAACTGACTAACGAGGAAAAGACAGGCATGAAGTTAAACCACTTTGCTCATGGAGAAACGAACTTTCTCCAACTGGAACTCAGTCTCACTTGCATGTATTCGTACAGCAGACAAACATAATTCATTGATGCCATTCGTTGCTCCTGTTGACAAGTTTTCTGTTCTTCATTGAAAGCAGGTAAAGATTATTCTGGTGAGGAATTCGGCCACGTTAAGCTCTTCCAGCATGTCGTTCTGGAAACTAAAGTAAAATGCGAGGAAGCTATTTCTTATTTCAGATCAAATGCGGCATAACCAACATACCACTAGTAATCACAAGCTGGTCCGCTGGTAAAGTAATTAGTGTCGCGGCATGCCACTCAGATGTCGCTGGTTCGCGTCTCGCCCAGGGCGATGAAAAATCACTGGCTCTGTATCATGATTAGTTACTGCTTGAATTGTAAGTCAATGGCCTCTGTGTGCTTGCTGGATAGGTTTCATCTACTGAAATAATGATAATAATAATAGTACATTTCCTGGGGCTCTCAAGAAAATGTCAATAGTCATATGAACTGTTGGTAAGGCGACTGAAGTTGAAGCAGGTAGGTTGAGGAGGAATGGGACAACGACTGTTGTCTTGTTTTTCTCTGAAACCATGCCTTTAAGGAGAATGAAAGTCTTAATAAAATATTGATGTTGTTATTAAAGCCATCCACTGAATATTATTGAGTTTTCAAGCCATTCAGATTTCCATTTTACCTTATTGCCAATTTGTGATTAATGTTAATTAAGAATCATTGCTATTATACTCACATATACAGGGTGTAACACGAGTTTATGCAAATATTGTGGGAAGTGAAAGAAAAAAGTAATTTTGAGCAGAAAATGTTCTATAACGATATGCATTTTAAGGCTTCGTTTGTCGGCGAGGGGAATTTTAAAATAACTGCTTTTCAGTAACACTGCTCTAGGGCAAGTAAGATGGTGTATGGGATGTTGGGATGTCGGAATAGTTTGGGATTTTTGGGAGGCGGGGGGTTAGAGAAGGAGGATGGAGCAGTTGGGCCGATGTTAATAGAGTATCTCCCAAAAATTTTTTTGCATCATTGAAACCCCTCTCCCTCCCTAACAGTGGCAATCATTGGACACCGATAAAAATAAAGAAAAAGAAAAGTAAGCCTAATTGAATCTCCCCTCCATCAAAGGTAGGCTTATTCATTAGACACCTATCAAAGATTTAAAATGTATTTTTAAAATCTCTCTCTCTCCATCAGAAGTATTCATCAGACACCAGTCCTAGGCGTAGGCGTAGTCATGACTCGTGATTCAACAATTCCGTGACAAGGCGGCAGGACAGAGCGTGCTAGAATTCAATTATCACAAGTACATGTTGCCTAGCAACATGTACGCCACTTACTTGAGACGTAAAGCCATACAGTACCACTGTAAGCTAATCATTAAAATTGGATAACTTGCAAGAAAAAGAATCATAATTAAAAGACAAGCAATCCATTTGCCTTATCCACTTCACCCCCTGCCCCACATCCCAGGCTACCTCCGACCTACCGTTACCAACCTCCATCACACTAGAGCAGTGTTAATGAAAAACTGTTATTTTAAAATTCCCTCACCGACAAACGAATTCTTAAAATGCATATCTTTATGCAACATTTTCTGCTCCAAGTTACCTTTTCTTTCATTTCCCAAAATATTCACATAAATTCGTATTACACCCTGTATTCAACCTAAATTATGGGTATTATGTATTTAAGCCTTATGACCACCATAATTAGCCTATTCCTGAGTGTCCTAGGAATCTACAATTGGTACCTGCCATTGTTGTTGACATTGTTGTTGTTCTTATAACTGGTCTTTTGCCAATAAAACTGGGCTGTGATCCTATAGGATATTCAGGTATGGAATGATATTTGATCAAAACATTCTCAACATTTGAAAGTGACATTTTCAGTCATTTTCAGTTCGGTTCCCGCAGCTACTTTGACCTTCCGCTCATAATCACCTTTAGAAAATTCAACTAATTTTATGGATTCTCAATATCTGTATTCTGTACTCTGTCATGGACTAAGAGACTCACCGTTTTCAAAGAAGAGAGAAAAGTTCGCAATATTATATTTCTTTCTGTCTGTCGATCTTATTGTTGTGGCCGTCTGTGTTTCTTTTGGCTTAATATTTCACACGTATACATACACACATATCATGTGGACATTTATATATATATATATATATATATATATATATATATATATATATATATATATATATATATATATATATATATATATATATATATATGAGTATAAGTTATTCTAAGGTTAGTGAATTCGATATCAGTTGGCATTGTGATTTAACATATACGTATACATAAGACAGTTACAGGAAAAGAGGCTGGAATGTAAAGAAGGCATTTGATGGAATACCAAGGTAGGTAGTGTTTTGGTGTTTAAGAAAGAGAAAGAGAAGATTGCTGCGAAGCATATTCCCCAACTGTATTATGGTTCGGCCAGACGAGTGGGCGCCTCGGTTTTTTTTTTTTTTTTTTTTGCCATGCCTCTAGGTTAGGTTAGGTTAGGTTGGGTTAAGTTAAGATAGTTCAAGAATTTCGCTTGTGTATTTTGGGCGTGGTAAACATATTGAGATTATTTTCAAGAAGATTCTATGGTTAGTTTTTAAGATATGGCGTCCCTTTTTTTTTTTTTTTTTTTTTTTTTTTTTACCATAATACAGTTTGGGCTGCCGGGAAAGTTAATGTTAAAAAAAGAATGGTTTATGTAGATGATAGGTATTCAGCACGTTTCTGTTTGTACTGGCTATGGATATACTGAGTGGAAGTATTAGAGATGAAAATCTGAGGGAATTTTTATATTCAGATGATAAGGTGATTACGGCAGAGTGAGGAAGAATTGCAAAGAAAGGTAAGAGAAGGGCAGGAATCTCTTGAATGGTTGGATGAGGGTAGTGTAGGTAAAGTGAAGGCACGGTGTCCAGCAACCAGGGAGGGCATAGGTTACTTATGCCAGATAGGGGAGGCCTAGATTTTGGCGTGAAGCTAACGTTGAAAGTAGGATAAAAGCAGCTTGAGGGAAACGGAAGACGGGAGCAGGGGTACTATGTGAGAAAAGAACGCCAAATAAACTGAAAACAAAAATTATTGCACTTTAATCATACCAGTGGTGGTGATAGTTCAAAAACATATATTAAAAACGAAGGGGAACAGAAGGTGGAACGAATAGAAATAAGGATGATGAGGTTGATTTCTGTGGATCTCACTGAGTAAGGGGCTGGAAAAAAAGAAGAAATTAAGAGAAGTGGCGTTGCGGTTTAGATTTCTGATATGATAAGAGTCGAAGCTAAGATGATATGGGCATGTGGAAAGGGTAAACGTAGGGGAGAGAGTGATGAGGTTTGGGTGGAGCGTGTTTAGGGTAGAAGGCTAAAATGGAGGCCAAGGATAAAATGGCATCATAAGTGCAGGAGTATTTGGAGAAGAAGGGTTTAGTAGAGAAAGATAATTTCAACAGAAATGGTCAGAGAAGACGCATCAAGGCTGCCGACCCTATAGCTCAGGGATAGCAGCAGCAGCAGCAGAAGACAGACATCTTCAAAAATAACAAATATTTGAATGCAGAATTTCGACGAGATATTAAATGACTTGCCATAACATCTAGGGCCGGCGACAAATGATACCTTGTATTAGGTATTTATATCCATTCCTATTATAGTTTAAAGTGTATTAACTTCACTATTCTTATAGGATATTGTTACTCGGTGGAATATAAAATAAAGGTTCTGTGTTATCCCAATATATTGGGTTATCGATAAGAAAAAGTCATTCAATCATATTAAGGAGTTACAGAGCAGAAAGTCAGTTCTACAGTATATCTTCTTTTCAAGCGCTTTTGTTCTATTTGATATTATTGTTCCTGTTCTTTTAACGGTTATCTAAATACTTCATGAATATACAGCTATAGGAGTACATATGGATTCCTCATAAGAGTTCATAATACTGGAATGTGTTTGCTTTTTTTCGTAACAGCCAATTAATCATAATATAATTGCTATTCCTATGATAATTATTGTTCCGTAACTATATCAGGATTTTATAATCACCCGTTTTCTTTGAAAACATCTGGACTCTTCGTAATGATCCCTGTTAATAGTAAATATCAAGACTACATATGACAGCCTCTCCCTTTGGGATATACAGTATTAGGATTCCCTTTACCACTTTATGGCCATTTGAACTCTTGATTTATGCCATGTGAGACTGGGCAGGAAGGTCATTTAGTCTCCTTTTGTGATGCAGGCGAATGCGTGTCTTCATCCCAGTACCGACGTTGCGAGAGATGTTCGGAGGCAATCACCAAGAACAATTTCCACACGCATGCTTTAGCCAAGACATGTACACGTAAGTATACAGTACACGAATTGCGTTGGCCATTCCCAGTGATAAGGTCTTTGAAAGGCAGGTTCATCAAAAAGAATAAAATGAAAAAAGCATTTGATATCTTGAGGTAACAATCAAAATTACAAAGAAAATAAATAAGCATTTTATAATTCCAAAAATGATTCGAAACGAAAGCATAAAGGTAATGAACATTCAAAACGAAAGCATAGGACTATTGTAATTAGCATGTAATAACTCCAAAGGACATTCAAAATGAAAGAATAAAGTTAGTGAGTATTTAATGACTCAATAGAACACTGACTAAGAAATCATGAAATCAATGAGCGTTTCATAATTCCAAAGAAGGAGCAAAACGAAAGCATTTTATTTCTTAAATGAAATGCACCAATTTCAGGTGGCAGCGGATATAAAAAGATAATCAAGAGATCCTTTATTATGTTCATTAAAGGGGTATTTTTTTTTTACTTATAGGGCTATTACGTTACATTTTTTCTTGAACCAGTAACAGTTTTACCGCCATGCTGTAGTGTAGAGAAATGACGTCGGTGAGGGATAAATCAGCCAGGAGACAAAAGACGCCGAAAATACAGGGGATGAAGGACATACCCAAACAAAAGTAGCCTAAAGGATCTCTTGCCTGATTCTTCTTTCTTTTTCATAAATACTACGAGAGAAGATTTGTAAAGAAATAAAAAATCAATTTTTGACGTGATTCCGCTTAATGCTGGTTACCTAGAGATTTAAGAATACCCCGAATGCCCTGTCCTTGCAGCTTGTAGGCCTGAGCCCATCGCCAACCACTGTCCTCTTTGTCATGAAAACATACCGCCATGGGAAGAGGGATGGAAAACGCACCTTATGCCGGGGCCCGAATCATGCCCGGCGAATCCCAGGACAAAGCCACAAGGTATGTATTGCTGTTGTTGCGTCTTGTAATAAATTTTCATATACTTTACAGCTGAATGAGATTATTTACAAAGCTGCTATGAGCATTTATGACCTAAGATCTGACTTCAGTATACAGAGCGGCTGGCCCTTAAGGCCTCCTTTTCGTCTAAGGTCAAGCAGGTGTTGATTTCCAGTCCAGTTATGTATCATCTTGAAGAGCTTTTTATAAAGATATGTCTTGATTTTAAATGCATTTTTATACTAGCATTATAACACAAAACTTTTCACAGGTAAATAAGTAAGTAAGAAATGCTTATCTTTCGGGAATGTTTCCCAGATTTCCGAAATTTTATATGATTCATATGATAACGAATATCAGTTTAAACTGAAGGGCGACTGACAAAAGACATAATATTTTCTGACAATTTTCTCATCTTTAGTTACATCATTGTTGTCAGAGCTAAATGGTAAAAGTATTTATGGAAGTTTAGATCTGGATCCGTGTTGACAAACTCAGATTTTTACAGCACCAAAGAAAGCAGCCACCTTGGAGAAGAGCCTCTCTGTGACATCGGCGGCCTCTGAAACTTCTGCAGGAGGGGGGGGAGGAGTGGGCGGCGCCCCTGCAGTTGTCAGCGCCGTGTCAGCGGCAGCGGCGGTCAAAAGTAGGATTCCATCCAGTTCAACACCAGGAACCCCGAGAAGGAACACTTTTAATAGAAGACGATAAACAGAGGAGTGTCTGGAATTAAGATGGGAGGATTTTGTACATAGGTTTAATTATCAGCAGGAAAGGTCTTTGGATTTTAAGTTGGTGAAGAAAAGGAGGATTCTTTGTAAATAGAGATGCCTGAAGGAACGGCGGCCTTTGGAATGCATGTCAGTGAAGAAGGAAAAAGGAAGTTTATAAAAGAAATTCTTCGGAAATTATTTTAGTGAATGAGCGGTGGAATTTTATACATGGGCCTAAGGCCCAACCAATAAGGATTCTACAAGAAAAGACTCTTCTGGGTTGAGTTTAACAGGTGGTGAATGATGGTGCAATCACCTTAAATTACCGTATACTGAAGCACTGAAACTGTAAACACAAGCTATATATACTCCATACATGCATGCATACGATTGTGCGTCAACATTCACACCAATAACATATAAACAAATATATTTTACATGCACACTTACATATAGAAATATGTATGCAATGATGATATGCATGTTTATGTATGTTTCTGTGCGTATGTAACGTATATTTGACATACAGCTACGCACACACCTACAAATGCATTATATATATATATATATATATATATATATATATATATATATATATATATATATATATATATATATATATATATATATATATATATATATATATATATATATATGTATATATACATGTATTTGTGTATGTGTGTGTGCGCACACGAAAATTTAAATCTTCAGGTTTAGAATTAAGAATACGAAACTGTATTTAAAAAAGGCTTAGGTCTTTATATACAAAGCTTTGGAATAATATTATGCCTAAATTAATCAGAAAGTTTGATTCTTTTTTATAAGGGCGACCCCTGAATGTATCATAGAAAGCAATGCTTCTTGCAATTACGTGGCAAAGACGAGGAAGTTCAAAATTTCTGTACAGAGATAAAATTTTTAATTTGGTAAGCAATTTTATGATAGGCTTATGCTCTGCTAATGCCACTGTATTCATAGGAAGCATATATATATATATATATATATATATATATATATATATATATATATATATATATATATATATATATATATATATATATATGTATGTATGTATGTATATGTATATTTATATATATATATATATATATATATATATATATATATATATATATATATATATATATATATATATATATATATTTCTCCTATGGAAATGATATTGATGATGTGCTGTCAAATGTCAAATTATTATTAGTCCATAAATCAATGACACCAAATGATATTCGCTTTGTTGAGATGATATCAACCTTAGAAAATTATCTCCACTCAACTTCAATCACCAAATTTAACTCTAACGATTTTAATTATCGACACTAATGTTAAAGTTCATACTCATATCCTGTGAATTAAAAGAGAACATAACCAATGTCCGAAAAAATTGGGAAAAAACTATGAAAATGTGAAAAAAATTGGTTTGAGGAGCAATATTGGTGTTTCTGATACTGGACTGAAAATATTTATGAAAACGTTTAGAATTCTTTATTTGTTATGTTTCCCTTGATACCAGATCTCACTCCAGGTTGTGAAACGTCGTGTTTTGACTTTTGGCAGAGTTCTGTTGGCAGGCTTTTGGTGGTTTTGCTCTTTTCCTAAATCCAGTTTATGGCAAATCGAAGGCGCTTGTTTCTCCCTGTGCGATTCCCCCTAATTAAGGATCTGTTAAGGACAGGGAAGA
>NC_089747.1:36781226-36816226 GCF_040412425.1 Macrobrachium rosenbergii
GGTAAAGGGCTTGGGTCAAGATGCTTTCCCTATGACGGCTGAAGGACGTCTGGTTGCCGCATATTTTGAACTACCCAGAAGCACCTGTGTATTTTAAGAATTAGTCATTAGCTGTAATTTTATTGCTAACCCTCATATATATTGCCCATCAAATGAGCCTTCGTAGGGTGGAGGCCTAGAAAAGGGAACGATACTGAGGTGAGAGTTCAAACTCAAAAAGTTCTTATTTTTCACTGAAATGAGAGTCAATATGAAGAGTATTTTGAATTGTGTATAAGAAACCCATTTTTTCTTTGACGAATTTTCTTTACATTTGTGACCCTGTATTTTGAGACGGAGATATTATAGATATTCTTAGAAATAGAAAAATTTTTTGTAAATCCACAATCTTAAGACCAAAGAGTAACAAAGAAAAACTCATATGATTCAGACAATCTTCATATACATACAGTACCTCTTTTAGAGATAACATTAACAAGCTAGATAGCGGAGAGGTTTAATCTTCTTTTATGATGTAATCACTTAACTATGACCAACGAGTTGCTGATATATACAGTTTTATTGTCTTTTCTATATGTTCGTAGAGTGAAGTCCTTCCCACACATGCTATGTTTATGTGGTATTGGTCACAAATTTTCCTTTCCGTCTCTCAATGGCGTTCCTTGCCCTGGCTAATTCCATTCTTGCCTGGAAACTAAACGAATGTTACCGGCTCCTTGATAAATAAATTGTGTGTAGGGGACTTTTGCCTCTGATTATCTCTTTGAAGTTTCCAACATCTTTTAACTCGGTAGTAAAGACTCACTGTTGATGCTTAACGACCATATGCATCAGGTCATCACATGTGAGAGAATGGCTCGGATCTAGTGTCAATCCTAGGCCTCCTTAGCTAGGTGCCAACCCCCTACTATTCCTAGATGCATGAGTCTTTATCTAAGCAGATGGCCAAGCAGGTGATACTGTCTCTGCTACTTAGTCAAGGAACATTATTATTATCTTTTAACGAGTCTTGACTGTATCCATTACTAAGTGGCAGACTGCACCTCCAAAGAGCCACTTTTAGTTTAGCTACGATCTCACAAGAGACAATCCTCTCTAGTTTTTTCTTGTGCATTAACCAACCGTCTTGATTGTTTATGTCATATCGTTAGCGTTCCCCAGTAACAGAAGGTATTTAGAATCACAATTCAAGTGAGTCTGCCCTCATTAGCTTTATGAAAGCTGTAGCTGTTTTGTTTTTGTTTCAATAGCTGATCTATTGTAAGACAGTATTACCAAGAGTTTTGCAATAAATGTTAAGTAGAATACTGATTTTCTGTGAGCCTTGACTCAGCTGTGCTATCACTAGTTTAAGGATATTACATTTCTTCCGGTCTGAACCTAGCAAATGATATTGCTTTGGTAACACTGTAGAACGACTAAAATATAGAAAATTAGCCATCTGAGCATGCTTTAGAAGAAAGCAAAGGTGGATTGAGTAGAAATCAAATTAGATTTTTATGACGCTTACGATATTGGCCCAACGATTTTTTTTATATGGGAATCCTTTGTGCTTAGAAAGATAACATTCTTTAAAATTAAACATTGCTTTTTATGCTCTGATAAAAAATTACTATAAATTCAGAGCTGAGTAAAATAGAGATCAGACCAAAATTGTAGCAAATAGCTGTAATATGATTTACGGAATTATGACTGACAAGTATTGTGAAACGTCTAGAGATTGGTATTTACTGTAGACATTTGGAGTTAATATGATAACATCTGAAAAGGTTTTCAGCGGGAACTGAAATTCACAATGTTTAATGGATGTAGTTGTATTATTATTATTATTATTATTATTATTATTATTATTATTATTATTATTATTATTATTATTATTATTATTATTACTGAAAATTCAATGCCACAAAAGTATTAAAAATATTTATGCACAGAGTTGCAAATGATAGGAGAGACTTTCAGATACTACTCCGTACCCCTATTCCCTCATCAGTCCTACTAAACGGTAAAACAGTGGAGGGAGTGTTAAGGCAGCAACCCAGGAAACTGGTACAAAGAAGCGGATTCTCCAAACAGTGTTGGTCAGGTGACCCTTGTCCGTGTGTTCCTGTTGGCAAGACGGCTGGAACGACGAAGTGGTCGTACGGGTGATTCCAGCTCAACAGAGATTCCATCGGCGCCGTGACGCTCAGCTGTAGCAACATCAGACATCTGGGATAAAAGAGAGGTGGGATCAACATCAGGGGCCTCACAATCAACGGAAACATGAATCTTAAAATCGACGACAAAGTGGCCAATAATTAGCGAATTAACAAAATTATCCTCATCAGTGAAGGTTTTGTTCCCTTCAAAAGCACATCCCTTTCCTATAGCAGATCCTTCCACTACGCGACGAACACCAACATCTCCGCTTTTAAATATGACAGACTGATGTTGTGACCTGGAACGAACGAATGAGAAACAAGGAAATTATTCTTTGCATGGAGCTCGCATGCCCATAGATGTTCAGAAAGTCTTGCATCCAAACGCCATCGCTTTCTCCAAAGTATTTTTGAGGGCAATTGGCACAGGGGATTTGGTAAACACCTATTATTATTGTTTTATTATTATTATTATTATTATTATTATTATTGTTATTATTATTATTATTATTATTATTATTATTATTATTATTATTATTATTATTATTATTACTCACTAACCTATTTCTAATCGTATTTTTAAAATTAAAAGCAGTTTGAATATCCTTTTGATTATTTGCAAGATAACAGGTATTTTCCCATTTCGGATTATAAGCAATGGATAAATATTTACTGTTTTTTTACCATATTAGGAATATCTGGTGCACTCGTACTGTGATCTATTCGTTTTGCTTTGGAGGTAGCTCGTTCTATAATGTGAGCGGGATGCTTCAAACCCTAAAAACATTCAAGATATGCTGAAGCTCGAGTTCTAAAAATTCAATACGAAGGGCTCTAAGACAGACGTTGACAATAATATTCATTTTTATTCTCAACGAATAAAAAGAAGAAAAATGAATACCCCTCAGCATTAGTACTCTTGCGAAACACGGAAAAATTAAATCTCCAGTATTACTTACGTTATCTCTAATAACCAAAACATCCAAAAATGCAAGTTTATTGTCTTCCTCCAATTCAACAGTAAATTTAATAGATGGAACAACGATATTGGCAAGGTCAACCAACTGTTGCAGTCGTGTGTCGTTCCCTTTAAAAAGAATAAAGAGATCATCAACAAATCTTACCCAGACCAATGGCTTAATGTGCGGATCACAATGTTCTAAAATACTTTTCTCTACAAACTCCATTCACAGATTGGACAGAGTAGGCTATAATTTTGTGCCCATGGACACACCAAATAATGGCTTATAAAAAACATCATTAAAATAAAAATGATCAGTAGATACGCACAGTCTAACTAATGCCAGAAAATGTTCTAAAGTAATGGGAATGTGTAAATGTTCACCTAAAATTTTTACCCTAATGTTATCCGGAACATTCTGCAATAGGTGCCAAAGTTGTTCCTTACCCTTTCAATAAAGTCGTATGAGAGGATCAAATGTGAGTCGGAAATTCTTACGACAAAACCACCTAGAATCGATGCTAGCCATCCCCAGAGACCTATTGAAGTCTTGTTGAAGCTTAGTGACTGTGGGAGGGGAAGACAATTTTGTACGTATAAGCATCACTTAAACGAGAATTTACCTCACTAATATAGTTCTCGGTATCCATCACACCCTTATCCGGCTTCAAGACCTTAATCTGTTGATTCTTGGAAAAAGCAACTAAGTTCGCTCCATCCTTTTAAACGAAATTTATCTATGTTTCCATAAATTAATTATCCGGCTAACCACTAACTCTTTTAAATAATTCAACTTTAAACTAGGGTTATTAAAATTAATGAAATTAATATTAGAGATTGAATCAAGAAAGTCATTTTTAGTTGTGCCTACACAAAAATTCACACTTAAATTTAACACTTCAAGTTGCTCTTTATTAGACACAGTAGAGGATAAATTAACCACTTTGTCAGACGAATAACCCCATTTAGAATTTTGCAATAAGTTATTCAATTTATTATTCAAAATAGACATGTGAAAGACAGCCCTAGCATGAGCTACACCTGTTCTTCTCCTGGCACCATCAAACAAATTTGATTGGAGAAGATCCTCAAGTTCTCTAGAAGACTGCCAAAGTTCTTTATGACTCGTTTCAACCTCCCATTTGGCTCTGTAGTGCAACAGATAAAATCATCTTTTCACTAGAATACTTCAGTTAATGCTACAAGCATGAAATTTGGTACATATCTTTTCCATAGGCCACTTTGAAAATTACTTGGTGTCGACTCAAAATTCCAAAATGGCTGCCATTTTTCAAGATGGCCGCTAGTCAAGGTTTTAACATTGGACTCATGTGTCTCTGGTCATGTTTTTTTGCATTTGTTTTGGTTATACACATTTTAGGCAGAGTCACCAAGCAAAAGTAAAATGTCTTCTGTTAAAGATTTCCTATAGCATATATAAAGAAAGATGGCATCCAATATGGCAGCCAAAAACCTTAAATGTGTGCGTCTCAGGATTCAGTAGGCATGGAAAAATGTCTTCCTGTTCAATATAATCGTCTGCAAGTCTATATATAATTTTGTGGTGGTTTTGTCTTTAGTTTTATTTTAAAAGAGTGAATGTCAGCGCACAACCAGGGCACATTGGTACTTCACTGCTGTGTAATTCAGCATGGGGTTCAGTGTCAGCTAATCTTGCTTTACTTACACAGCTAATCTTGCTTTACTTACACTGTACCTAGATTTGCTTTAGTGTAGTTGGGTAGTTTAGTGTCCCAAATGCTGTCTAATAGCACCATATCAATTAGCTGCTAGAAAGTATATATATAGTTAGACAGCCACGCCTGAATTGACAGGAGGTGCCAGCACAGGAGAACCAAGCCAAGGGTAAGTGGGGCTCTACATGGCTTGTTCATGTACTTACCTAGATCGTGTACAGATCACACAGGACTTAAATGACACTGGATGAATGATCGGGCAGGGTGTAGGGTGACCGAACCTACTTGTATCCCATACATCAATGTGCATATCAGATTAAGGTGGTAAAAGGATAGCCCCTTGGCCTTAGTCAAGAGCTCACAATGGCAAGTGTAAATTCAATCACAGGCAAAAGGAAGACCGTCTGGAGCAAATGTTGTCTTTGCCAGGAAGACAAGAAAAATGAAGGTCTAACTTCACCCTTGGCCTCTGTACATCATAATCCTGAACATGATGGGTATGTAATGATTTCAACCAGTGTACCATTGTTCCAGGAGATTGGTGAAATGCTGATTAACTTTGACCCAGGAAGGCTGGATGAAGGCAATGACATAGATGCAACACTGTGACGAAACATGGCAAAGTACCACAAGAGCTGTAGGGTCATGTTTAATAATGCAAAACTTGACCATGCAAGAAAGTGAAGACCTACAATTGAAGGTAGTGAACCACAGGAAAAGCATGCTAAACAGAGTCGAATAAGTCATGGCAATGAAGCACGCATTTTTTTGTGAAATTGTGGCACCTGTATCAGATCTGAAATACCACCTTGTATGTCTCACTGGTCTTGACAATAGGGAGAGGTCCCATCTTAGAAATCTTGAGAAAGAACAATGTCACAGTGAAGAACCAGATGTATATCCACTGGTTCT
Source organism: Macrobrachium rosenbergii (assembly GCF_040412425.1). Lineage (NCBI taxonomy): Eukaryota > Metazoa > Arthropoda > Malacostraca > Decapoda > Palaemonidae > Macrobrachium > Macrobrachium rosenbergii. Next base: position 36,786,938 of record NC_089747.1, read on the forward strand.
ATCAGAGCTGTTTAATTATATCATTGAAACCAGCTTTAGTTTGTATGGTCCTGCCATATTTCCTCCTGCAGACATATCCCAATTATACCAGCAGCGCCTGGAACAATTGGGCATTGCCTCACCCACTGTAAATACAACAAGATTAAAGGATAAATTGTTAGCAGAAATCCCTGAATTAGGACACAAGAAAGGAAGAAGTGTGCTACTTGCCATGCAGAAAGATGTAGCTTTAGCCCTATCTCAGGCATCTGACTACTCAGATACACTTGTGATTGCTAAAGCAGCAAAGATACTGAGGAAGCATATTCTGGATCATCAGTCCAGGTTTGATGGCACCTTTGGTGAAGGATGCACCAATGGTGCCATACCTCAAAGTCTGCTCCGGTTCACTAGTATGGTCGAACATGGAGCAGACATAAAGTCACAGCTAAGGTTTGGCTCATCAAAGTCAGACCTGGCTATTGCTCAGCTCTTGCAGTATAACTGCCTCTCAAAACAAAAGGAAGGAGCAAGTGTACATCGACACTCAAAGGATAGGGAAACTCCTTTTCCAGTGTTCATGGGCATGGCTATCTATGCCAAAACAAGGAAGAGAAACCTGGTAGAAATGCTTCATGATCATGCATGAGCATTTCCTATAACAGGGTGCTGGAGGTATCAGCCCAATTGGGAGATGCCACTGTCACCAAGTATGTGGAAGAGGGTGTAGTCTGTTCACGTGTCTTAAGAAAGGGGTTGTTTATCACTGCGGTCATGGACAACATCGATCACAACCCTTCAGCAACTACGGCTACTACCTCTTGTCATGGGACCAGCATTTCGGTATTCCAGCACCCTTTCAAAGACTACCAGGGGGAAGGGCAGCAGCCAGTACAGTTTGGGCCAGAAAGGGTAAAAGCTGTACCTGAGCTACCTGGCTCCTTCACAAATATCCCCTCTGTTTCCTTCAAGTCCAAAAATGATACAGGCTTGGACTTTACATGCACAGCTTTGTGTACCTGCAAATGTGAGGTGTAATCATAATGTGAGGTGCAACTATAATGTTGCAAATGATGCTTCAGATACATCTGAGTGAGAATTTCGTCACGATAAAGGGTGGCACCATGCATCTTTAAAATCTTGCGTTCATTTTAGGCTTAAAAAAGACATTGAGACAATGCTCAAACACAGATAAGATACTTTGTTATCGTACTCCATTATAGCCTTGTGCTTGTATACTTTTCAGTAGCATTATGCGGTCCATTTCCAAGATGTAATATTGATAATAGCCCAATAGAAATGCTAGAAACAGATTCTCTGGCCTCATGAATGAAGGCATAGATAAAAATTTCATGATAAGAATTTCATGTCTCTATCTTTCTTGGTTGCAGTTATCAAGCAAAATGTTTCATGGCGGCCATTTTGTACGCCATCTTTATCACAATGGTAAATATAGTAGTAGGAGCTCTGGTGATATCTTTAATTAACTCTTCTACCCAGGAAGACATTATCTGGATAATGATTGATGTATTTATTTCAACAATGATTTACTCAAAGTGTCAGAAATCGAAACAACTAGCAGCCGTCTTGAAAAGTGGAGGCCATATTGAAATTTTGCGTGGACACCCAGATTTTTCAAAAGAGGGGGTTAAAATGAGCACTTGTGCCAAATTTCATGCTTGTATCACAAACTGAAGCATTTTTCTACTTATCTGCTGCACTATTGTCAGTGACATCTTTGAGATATGAAGTGACATGGTCTGGAAACTTCTGCCCAGTGAAGTTATCGAACGGAAGACCAAAAGACGTAGGGCTAACGTGTTCTTCCCAACATCTCCGCAGGAAATGAAATTGATTTTTCCTTCTCACGAAAGCAATCTAATTTTTCACGAGAAGACGGTAACAGAGGAGCTCCTGGCTGGAAAATTGTCGCTCCATGTAGTATTAAGTTCGTGGATACTTCAGTGAACCAAAGAACCCCTGTAACAAGGCTATAATACTGAAAATTAAAATCCAGAGTAATGTTAAAAATATTGATGCACAGAATTAAAAATGATAAGGAGAGACGTGATAGCTTTATTCACCAAAAGTCTTCTGGAATATATTCCGGATAACCTTAGGGTAAAAATTTTAGGTGAACATTTACGCATTCCCATTGTTTTAGAGCCTTTTCCGGCATTAGTTAGACTGTGTGTATCTACTGATCATTTTTATTTTAATGATGTTTGTTACACGCAATTTTTTGGTGTGTCCAAGGGCTCAAAATTATAGCCCATTCTGTCCAGTCAGTGAATGGAGTTCGTAGAGAAAGATATTTTAGAACATTGTGATCCGCACATTAAGCCATTGGTCTGGGTCAGATTTGTTGATGATCTCTTTATTCTTTTTAAAGGGAACGACACACGATTGCAACGGTTGGTTGACCTTGCCAATATCGTTGCTCCATCTATTAAATTTACTGTTGAATTGGAGGAAGACAATAAACCTGCATTTTTGGATGTTTTGATTATTAGAGATAACGTAAGTAATACTGTAGATTTATTTTTTCCGTGTTTCGTAAGAGTACTAATGCTGAGGGGTATTAATTTTTCTTCTTTTTATTCGTTGAGAATAAAAAATGAATATTATTGTCAACTTCTGTCTTAGAGCCCTTCGTATTTGTGATATTGAATTTTTAGAACTCGAGCTTCAGCATATCTTGAATGTTTTTAAGGGTTTGAAGCATCCCGCTCACATTATAGAACGAGCTACCTCCAAAGCAAAACGAATAGATCACAGTACGAGTGCACCAGATATTCCTAATATGGTAAAAAACAGTAAGTATTTATCCATTGCTTATAATCCGAAATGGGAAAATACCTGTTACCTTGCAAATAATCAAAAGGATATTCAAATTGCTTTTAATTTTAAAAATACGATTAGAAATAGGTTAGTGAGTAATAATAATAATAATAATAATAATAATAATAATAATAATAATAATAATAATAATAATAATAGAAAAACACCTGGTGTTCACCAAATCCCCTGTGCCAATTGCCCTCAAAAATACTTTGGAGAAAGCGGTGGCGTTTGGATGCAAGAGTTTCTGAACATCTATGGGCGTACGAGCTCCATGCAACGAATAATATCCTTGTTTCTCATTCGTTCGTTCCAGGTCACAACATCAGTCTGTCATACTTAAAAGCGGAGATGTTGGTGTCCTTCGCGTAGTGGAAGGATCTGCTATAGGAAAGGGATGTGCTTTTGAAGGGAACAAAACCTTCACTGATGAGGATAATTTTGTTAATTCGCTAATTATTGGCCACTTTGTCGTCGATTTTAAGATTCATGTTTCTGGTGATTGTGAGGCCCCTGATGTTGATCCCACCTCTATTTTATCCCAGATGACTGATGTTGCTACAGCTGAGCGTCATGGCGCCGATGGAATCTCTGTTGAGCTGGAATCACCCTTACGACCACTTCGTTTTTCCAGCCGTCTTGCCAACAGGAACACACGGACAAGGGTCACCTGACCAACTCTGTTTGAAGAATCCTCTTCTTTGTACCAGTTTCCTTGGTTGTTGCCTTAACACTCCCTCCACTGTTTTACCGTTTAGTAGGACTGATGAGGGAATAGGGATACGGAGTAGTATCTGAAAGTCTCTCCTATCATTTGCAACTCTGTGCATAAATATTTTTAATACTTCTGTGGGTTTGAATTCTCGATATTATAGCCTCGTTACAGGGGTCCCTTGGTTCATTATTATTATTATTATTATTATTATTATTATTATTATTATTATTATTATTGTTGTTGTTGTTGTTGTTGTTGTTGTTGTTGTTGTTGCTGTTGCTACTGCTGCTGCTGCTGATTACCATGGGTTTTCATATGAGCAAATTAACCATTATTATTATTATTATTATTATTATTATTATTATTATTATTATTATTATTATTATTATTATTTACTGAAGCTGTTGTTATTGTTGAACACCAAAAATCGATCAATCGAGTAGTCATAGGGTAAGCACATTTTCTTATAACGCGGTAATGTGGTTGATCCAGTGATGACTGTTTTTCTGTCTTAAATCAGGTTCTTTTTAAAGGGATCAAGAAAATCTTGACTCTTGATGAATACTGACCGGTAATAAGCTGAAAGGCCGAATGAAAAAGGAGATAATTATGCATACGTCCAACCAGAAAACTCTTGACAAGAAATTTTCAGGTATCTTTATGCCTCTGTGAAAGGTGTGAAAGGGTAGCATCACCAGCCTTTTTTAATAGGAAAACTATCTACCTTAAAGGCAACAAAGTGCAAATAATTTTTCACAAGTCCTAATGTAAGATAAAGTATGGTGAAAACTACTAAAGAACGCTGAACTCCCGTGCTTGGAGAAGATTCGTTTCTAAGAGTGGTACCTTAATCTTCTGTTATACGCGCTTGATATCCCGCATTAAAGGAACAGCCTATCCAGAGTCGCTAGTTTCAAAATATACAATAAAAAAAAATCAAAATATTAAGGAAGGGGCATCCTTTAAAAGGAACCAGAAGTAATACTCTCACAGACAAGTTCTGAAATTGGAAAGCAATGAAATCAGATTATTATTGTTATTCAGATTTGCAAAACATTCATGATATGGAGCAGGCCTGAAAGGTTATTACCTGCAACGATGCTTCACACGAGAAAGATAGCAATGGAAAAAAGAGAAACTTCCAAATGGAGAAAATATTAAATAAATAAAGATACACCACCAAAAATAAAAATATTTGCAAAGAAAGACAGCAGGAAATTCAGGAACACAAAAGCAATGGACCTACGAGCGTGGAAGTTAATGCCACTGCCATGATGCCCGACCGACGGCATCAAGGTAAAAGTTATAAAATGCCTGTTGTACTGTACTGCCGGTCAATTGGGATTGATTAGGTAGGCTCGTGCCCGTACGGGCCTTTCCCTAAAGAGTGAAAGGGATCGGGAGGCTCAGTGTGGACTTTAAACAACACAGACGAGATGCAACTAGCTTGACATCGTGAAGCCTCAACAGCCTGCGGATGTTGATGCCCAGCAGAGCCTGCAGCAGACACTATAGCCTCAGACACAGACATTAAAGGCGATAGCTAAGGTCTATAGCTTCAGACACAGACATTAAAGGCGATAGCTAAGGCCTATAGCTTCAGACACAGACATTAAAGGCGATAGCTAAGGTCTATAGCTTCAGACACAGACATTAAAGGCGATAGCTAAGGTCTATAGCTTCAGACACAGACATTAAAGGCGATAGCTAAGGTCCATGTTGAAAGAGATGCTTATGGAAGATGGTAAACAGGCATAGCCCAGCAATAGTAAATCATAGCTACCAGGGATTTGCATATTAGTCTGTAATTGAGTTGACATGCAGACAGAGGGGTTGCAAGGAATCACAATAAAAGATAGAAATTATTATCTTTTGACAAGAGATATACATATAAGGAATGAATGGAGATATCATTTTGATATAGTACCGGATAGGCCTACTCCACCTGTTAAAAGATTATAAGGCCCTGGAGGATGTTGTCTTAATGGCATGGCATTAGTAAGATCTGAGGATCAAGCATAGATCCTGGGAGTTTGGAAAACGGGGTAATAGTGTAAGTGCCAAAAAATAAATAGTTATTTTCAGAGAGTATGGGAATAGGAAGATATAGCTTTGTTACCAGTTGTTTTGAAAATATTCTGCGAACTAAATCTAACACTTTAGAACCAGCAGTCAATGATGCCGAAGGCCGAACAAACTGGTTTCAGGAAAATAAGAGTGTGTAATGATTAAACATTTAGTGTGAGACATTTCATACAAGACATTGAGACAAAAATGCACTGGCATTTTTATCTTGCGTCTTGCAGATTTTAAACAATCATTTGATATTGTGCCATGTTAAACGTCAAGGAAGATCATGAGATTTATGAATCCATCAGAAGTTTGTGGGTATTATCTGAAATCTTAATCAAATCAATCTTGTAATGTTTTTGGGTGAGTGAAAATCAAGTGATCTATTTGAAGTTAGGACCAGTGATGTAGAGTGGATATTATCACACCACATTATTTAGTTTAGTTACAGGGCTGTTACAGAAACAACTACTGTTGTTAACTTATAATAGAATAGATGGCTACTGAGTATTCAACGGCACTGTATTGATATGCAGTAATTCTGAAGAAATGCATCTGGTATTACTTTGTTGTCAGAGAGGGAAGCTAAGTAGGCCTTGTTTGTATACGTCAAAAACCAAAATAATACAAAAACCAAGGAGAGATTAATTGGCGATATAGTGACGAAGTGGTTGAGAGGGATAGGCATTTAGGCATGATTGCCTCAGAATTGGATAATTAAGATTTAAATTTTGAGAAAGGGTGAGAGAAGGACAGGCAGCGGGAATACTGCAAGTAAGAATTTATAATTCTGAGTAGACCAATATTGATATATATGAATATGAGTTGTGACGGGCTAGGAAATTGGTGGTATCTGGAAATGTCAAGTTAAAAATTATATTAGGAATTAAGTGATTGACAGGACAATAAGTGAGTGAATGAAAGAAGTAACTGAAGTGGAGCCATTAATCAAAGTAGGAGTTTGCCCAGACAGAAGTGGTTGGGGCATATTTACAGGAGAGAGGAGAAGTACCAGGGTAATCTGCTGAAGGACAATGCGAGGAGGAGACAAGGAGAGACATGACTGAGGACAATGAAAGGGAAAGTTGTTGAGGAATTTGGCGTGACCTCAAGAGGGGTAGACATCAATAGCAAGAATTCATCGAGGTCTTATGCATCCTTTAGAGTGCTGCAGGAATTGACTGCTATTTATTTCAGGAAGTTTGACTCATCGTTTTTTGCCAATATCTTTCAAACAAATCGATTGATTGGTATGGTACTTTGAAACAGGGTTTCTCGCACCCTCCCCTAATTTTTTATAAAAAAAATTTCATGTCCAAACACAGATTTTAAATTGGGTGGAGTCGCCTCCCACCTGGGGTAACTACGTAGCGACGACGTATTTTAGAGATACCTGCTCATTACGGCAATTCATCTGCTGAAGCAATAAGGAGGTAGACAAAGCTCCGTCTTCATGGGGAGTTTGGGAAAAGTGAGCAGACCTTCTCTTTCTCTTGGCCTGGTTCCCTCCCTTCACCGACCTTTCATTCATTCCCCACTCATCTCTCTCTCTCTCTCTCTCTCTCTCTCTCTCTCTCTCTCTCTCTCTCTCTCTCTTCGCAATATTTGTTATGCAATGGAATGTTTTCAGGCACATATTAGCATTGCAATTTTTCAACTGAGCAATGTAGGATGAAATGAGCTAACGACCTGCATGGTTAGACAGAATTTAAGGGTTTCCGAAATCTTTGTAGTTGATAAATGAAATGTCAGGTTAAACGACGGTTTTATCACTTATGTATCCAGTAACTACAGAGAAGAAGGTTGTCTGGTTGCTGTTGAGATTTATGGCTTACATGTTCAAATGGTTATAAACTGTTCTGTGAATTTAATCCATTATTTTTTATTACATATGTGGAATACTGAATTTAGAATAAACAGGAAATAGCTCTTCATCGCATAATTATGCAAACAAAATAAAAACAATCACATTGAAAGAAAGTAACACACGCTACGAAGTATAATGACGTCAAGGAAGCGTAGGAAAAAGTTCAATGGTGGAGTCGAAGAGGAAAGTTGGGGGCAGTGAGCAATTTACTCTAAGCAGATAAACTCAGGACAAGTTCAATAGTACTCAGGCTCGTATATCCGGAAGCGTTAATCAATTTACTGGCTACCCCATCAAATTCAAGAGTAAAGTGCCTGAAAAAGCTGAATTTGGAAATTGAATTTATTACCAAAAGTTAGGGGAGGGTGTGAAACATACTGTTGCAAAGTAACACGCCGATCCATCAATTAATTTAAAAGATATTGGCAAAAAACGGTGACTCAGACTTCCTGAAATACATAGCAGTGTATTTATTTTTGAAAAGTTAAAACCAATAGTTAGATCATGACTGTCTAGAAGCTATAGATCCTGGGGGCTGCTGACTATCAGACAGGAAGACTATATTCGAATGAATTTAGAACCTGAGACCTAAATAATGGGATATTCATCACTGCAAATTCAGGAATCCATTGATTTACAATTCTAAGAGTGGAAAGTTAGACCATGTGCTTTCAAGTCTGTTAAAACGAGATCTAGGGGTACAATACAACATCAAATGTTATCAGATAAGGGGAAAAATTTGGCATGTTACTGCCTTGGCCTACATAAAGCAAGTCTTACTGGGGATCCGTACAAGAATGAGTAATCAGTGAGGTCAGAGTTTATTAGTCATTTCCAGATTATTGTTAAGGCTATCAACAATTGCACTACCTTCACTCAAGACTAATTATCCCATTACTAATAAAGACTTAAAGACCAAAAGTCTCAGATTACCAGAAAGGGAGAAACCAGGTAAGATAGGTCTAGGATATCATATTGACAACATTGCGATAAACGATGTGAAACATCCAATACTAATATCACCATCTTTGTAGAAATTGAAGATTTACAAACAATACTTACTTTTCTGCCAGTATGATTAAAAGTGCCATCAATAGCAACTTTGCTTCAAACCACTTGATGAGAAACTTGCTGTTATCTAATTTCACAGATCAACATGGCCGGTCTGCGACTGAGTTCTGTGTATCCTATGATTTTGTCCAGCTAACTGAGGAACCCATTCACATTTCTGGTAATAGATTAGACCTGATATTCACAGATGTTCCAGCTATTGTCAAGTCCAAGGACCGTGAATATATTGGCACTTCTGACCATTGCACCGTTGAGATGGACATATCTGTCAGTCAGTATATTCCTAATGCCACTATTGGAAAAAAAAGTACTGGCTGAAATCTAGAGTCAATTGGGATCGCATTATTGAAGCTTGTCAGGCACATAATATTTCAGATGCTTTATTAGATCCTGATACCAAGAAGAAGTTAAATGAAATGCTGATGGCTATTTTAATGAGGTATGTACCTAGAAAGGTCATCAAATTAAGGACAAATGACCAGCCATGGTTTGATGATACATGTAGACAAGCTTACCATGACAAACAGACCTAATTCAACACATGGAGACGAAATCGTTCAAATGGAAATTACACTGTTTTTTTTTTTGAGTCTCGACGTGCTGCGAATGAAATTACAATAATTCCTTAAAGAGGAAGTTTGAAGGTATTACTCAGCCCTATCTGTGGCGGACCAAATTGGCTTCATCTGTCTTTGGGTCATTCTCGCCCTCCATTCCACCACTGATGATGGTAGACTGGTTACTGGCACTAGGGAAAAGGCTGAACTGCATCATCGAGTCTTTGAAGCCAAGCAAAAAGCTGAAGATGTCCCTCTCCCTGATACTTCTCATCATGAACCTATTCATTAAAAAATCTGCATTTTTACTCTAGGGATGATAAGAAAAATCTGGATAATTTTGATAACTGGGGTGGAGGAAATCCTGATGGTTTCTTCCCTTTGTTTTTTTTTTTAAATGTTTCTAGTGTGTTGTCTCTCAAGTTTAGTAGATTCTACAGATTTTTATGTCGATGTAGTATGTTTGTGGATGAGCTCAAGCTTAGTAACACAGTGCCTGTTCCAAAGAGTGGCATATCTAATGACTGCAGTAACCACAGGCCAATTTCTATTCTCCCTGTGCTCTCCAAAGTTGCCGAAAAACTTATTTTTAAGCCACTATATAATTATGTGGAATCTAAAGGATTGTTAACTGATAGTCAATATGCATATAGAAAGCAGTTAGGTGTGTACCTCCGATACTCTTTTAGACTTGACATGCCATTTGCAAGAGAACCTTGATAAGGGTTTTGAGTGGAAAGTAATTCAAATAGATTTTAGCGCTGCTTTCGATTAGTAAATAATAAGGCACTTATTTATAAACTTGAGAATCTTGGAGTGGGTGGACATGTTTTAGGATTACTCGAAGATTCTGCTGCTCTTGATGGAATCTTTACTGAACCAAGACCTATTGTGTCCGGAGTTCCACGGGGTAGTGTTCTTGGTCCACTATTATTTTTGGTGTATACAAGTGAAATGGTGGTTGGCCTGGAAAACAAGGTTGTTCAGTATGCCGATGATGCAACACTTAGGGGTGTAGTAAAGTCTTCACTTACGAGAAATGAAGCTGCCCTCAGTCTCAACCGGGCCATGGACCAGATCAGTGAATGATGTAGTCGGTGAGGTATGAGGCTGAACTCCAGTAAAACAAAAACACTATTTATTAACAGATCTCGTACTGATTTTCCACCCCACCCTCCCCTTCAGGTGGATGGAACTTTGCTGAATGAGTCTGAAGCTTTAACTATTCTAGGAGTAACTGTGGACACATCTTACTTTTGAGAAACATCTAATGAATGTTTCAGTAAATGCCGGACGAAAGTTAGGTATTGTTTGTAAGGCATCATATATTCATAATGGTGATAAAATCAGTGCAACCTGTTTTAGGTCATTTGTGCTTCCTTTTACTAGAATACTTTTCTCCTGTGTGGATGTCTGCTTCTGCCAGAGATTCATCTCTTTTAGATAGAGTTGTTCGTGGCGGTAGGTTTCTATTTCCTAATATTAGCAGTTATTACTTGGACCATCGATGGATGGTCTCTTGTTTATCACTTTTTCATAAGTTGTATTTTAATAGAAATCTTTCATATTCACAATTGATCCCCAATCCCCTTTTCCTGCCGAGACCAACCAGATTCGCTGAACAGCAGCAACAATATGCAGTAAATGTGCCTCGCTGTCGAACTTCTCAGTTACAGAGGTCCTTTATTCCTCACACCGTTGGACTGTGGAACAGTCTCCCTGAGTACGGCGTGCAATTGCAACTTCAAAAGTTTAAGCGAAGATGCAATGCATTACTACCCTAATGCTTTTTAATACATTTTTATCTATTTATTAATTTATTAATTTATTTTTTCTTTTTAATAAGTGAGATATCCTCACTCTGTATTTCCCTTTACCTTCTCTTACTTCCTAAAGAGCTCCATATGGCCCCTGTCGGCTTGTTCCAATAGAATAGTGTTCATCTTTTGAATAATAATAATAATAATAATAATATTAATAATATCAAGTACTTAAGTCAAAAAGCAGCAATATATTATTTTAGATAAGACTGACTAATTACTGTTATCAAGGTTGTCTTGAATATACCAAGGTAGATGAAAGTGTACCCAAGTACCTAATAATTGCTTTTGTAGGAATAATGCCTTCTAGATCCAAGAAACTTGTTGAAAAGGTTAAAGATAAACGTTTCAGTAACCTTGGAGAGCACTGGCAGGTGGAAATCGACCTCTAACTTTTACAATCAATATTTACACAACCAAATGAGAAAATCATATTTGGAAAACCAGAACTGCAAATGATGTAGGTTTTACGGTAAAGAATCCGATATGTCTTTAAAAAAATTAATGAGACAATCTCATCAGGTGTTCATTACCACAACTGACTGTGTTATTTAGGACATTTCTAAAATTCCTTGAATGATAATCAGATTTGGTGAGAGGTAGACTAGGAGAACAGGTAACAGTAAGAAAAACGTCAACCAAAGTGTTCAGCTTCAAACGCTGTTGAAAGCATTTGTGCTTTATCTTTGAAGTTTGGTGATAATTTATCATCATTGACAAATATAATAAGAATGACAACTAGAGCTTTAGATGCAGGACAGCATCTTGGTGCACCAAAAATAAGGCTAATTTAAATACTGTAATTACAAATTTTTCTCGCAAATTTGTTTCCTTCCTTGCCACTGCCAGCAATTTTGTTAGTTTAGTTTGAGCAATTGCATCTTTACATGATAGATTTGTTTTGTTTATGATGGTATGTCTACTTGCATGATTTATCAAATTAGTCTGATATTTTGATAGTTTGTTTCATGAAGACACTAAAATCTATAGTCATCTGATTCAATTTCTAAGGAACTTTACTTTCAACCATATTTGTAGCTGTACGAACAAGTTTTATTTTTTCCTGGGCACACAATTTCACTAAGTATTTTTATATCACTAGTGGTACTGACAATACAACTGTTTACTGAGATGTAAGAGCTGCCTAAGGTGTCTGGACCATTTGTATAAACAAGAACAAATACATTTCCTGAAATCTGGTGAGCTCCTTTATTAGCTGACTTGCTCGAGTGATCGGTAAGACCAGATGTAAACTAGTGTCTGTGCTTAGCCTTGGAGTCACAAGAGATAACGACACACACCTTGTGGCCACGGAAATGGCAAAACTATTAATAATGCAACAACACACAGAGTTCTCACAAACTTAGGATACGATTCTTATACTTTGTCTCATAAGTTGCCATGGTGGTCATATTCACACATCATGTTCTTGGGTAAACAACCATACCCTAGCCTGGTGCAATGTTGCTTGGAAGATGAAGGTAATCTCCTCAAACCTTGGAATGGGGAACTCTCGTAAAAAAGGCCTCAATTATTTGAACAGAATATCTTATATTTCTTAACATTCACTGAGGTGCTGGGTCAGAGTTCAATTCCCTGTCACTGGAGGTGATTCAAAGCATTAAAGCCATGCACTATAAAATATGGTTATTCAAGGTTAGAATAACAAAGGAAAAAAAGCAGTTAATTTAACCAAAACAACAGACGCGATAACAGATTTCATAAAAAGTTAAAAAAAAGTCTAAAAGCAAACTAGTCGAGACCGTGAAGTTTGCGTAGCATGCAATGAGTAAGGTACTTTAATAAGGACCGGCACTGCCACAGCAACTGGGGGAGCACAGTATCGATGGACGTCAAACCTGAGCCTGAAAGTGTGGAACAAGGAAGAGGAAAATATTTTTCCGGTAATCTACCACACAATCTTTGCTTTCTCATTAGTCAGTCTAGGAGATATAAAAAACAGATTAAAAAACCAAAAACTGGAAAATATTGAGAGAAAGGAAATCGGACCTAGGCGTCAGCACAAGGAAGGGGATTTGTGCAAAAGACCGGAGGGCGGCGTAAAGAGGTTTGAGACATTAATATTCTTGAGATTCAGATCCAAACTAATACATGTATACAATATATACAATGTATACAAATCTGATATATAATTAAATTCATCCTTCGAAGAAATGGTTTTTGTTGTAGTCATGTTTGCCCCAAGGTGATTCAGCGTTTTCGTTATGGGGTTTATGCATATTCAGTTTCCAACTCAAAATTTATTTATTTTGTTTGTTTTATTGTTGATCGGTTTTCTGTGCAATAAAAACAACATGTATTATTTTTCATCTTCGTTCGGTGGTGTCTTACTAACAAGGGGTTTAGAATGCAAGGACTGGGTGTAGCCTACTATTTCGTGGTATGTTTTACCTGAACATTGAGCAGGAGAGATGCTTGCCTTTCAGACATAAGGGTCGAAGGAATGACAGAAAATTAGATCCATTCAATTAATTTCAGACAGTAAAAGTATAAAACTGTCTCTTAAACCATAAGACAGTGAATTCCTTTTTGGGGAGGAGATTTGAATGTGGATTGAATTTAAGATTTTCCTTCCCATTGCATTTATAGAAGTGAACTGAAATGAAATCTGTTTAAAAAACAATTAACCATTTTTCTGTCTGGAATAAAGTTATTTCATTTTGTCATGAGGCATATGGAGAAAATTATCCTGCATAGTTTTCTTTGAAATTTCCGAAAATAGTATTGTTTTTCATAGAAGTTTATTCTAATCTTCAATGGCAAATCTTTGAAATTAAGTAAGAAAATTATTAAAGCTTATGAGAATTTATTCCAACCTCATACGTTTTTCTTAAAAAGTAGCAAGAAAATTAATATTCGGCAAACATTTTTTATCCCAATGTCGTGATTCCTCTCAGATTTTTTCCATCTACTGATAGAAATGCCACTGGTGGCATCTGGGAACGTTTCTCTCTGCGACAACTGATGTGTGAATGCTTTCAATAAACATGCCCTATAACCTTCTCTCTTTTCAGGGCCGGGCTGGGAGCTATATCAGGAGTAGAAATTCCACTCACCATTCCGCCACGGTTTTTTTTTTTTTTTTTTTTTTTTTGCTTCAGATAACGGCAATAATTGCTGTTCCTGTCAACTTTTACAGAATATCAAGGAATATATAAAAATATTTAGGATAAAATGATACAAAAACCATACTATATTACACACCAACAACACCAAGTGCATAAAAAGAGGACATTTTTATTTGCTCTGAATGCAAAATTACAAAGGAAGGCAGAGTTTGTTTGTTAAAGACATAAGTAAAAGAATAATTTCACAAAGGATAACGCTGATATCACCCAGAGGACGGAAGTAAATCCTAGTATCAAAGCACTGAAAATAAAGGCCATTATGTAATTAGTTATTAGTAATAGATTAATAATTGGCTTAAATGTATCTTGAGCGCGGTAGTCAAAGCTAGCATAAGCAGCATTGAAATGTCCACATCGTAATTCTGTGAGAAATAGAAAGATTTACAGAATTAAGGCTTTTTAATTCATGTGGGACACAGTTGGAAATAATAAATATATGGAGAAAATGCTCCAGTGTATTCTGAAGGAAGCCATTTTGAATGTTCCTTAAGATGTAGAGTAAAACCTATTCAACCGGGTCGCAGAAATCTTCATATTTCTTAGACAGAATATCAGATAAGACAGCAAATATTATTTTCCCTGTCATCTTATGTGAGTTGTCCGTGTCTTTGAAGGCAATATTTCCAAAGCTGAATCAAAAGTGTTTCTGTCTTCTGTCTGCACAGTCAAACGAAAGGCAGGGGCAGGTATGAGCTAGTAAGCCTGACTTGTCTTAAGGCATTGTTTTTACTTATTGCCTTTTACTTTTACCTCTTCATTTCATCTTTCTTTGTTTTATTGCTCTGTGCAAACGACGTCTTGAAGTGAAATATTCTTAATTTTCCTATGCGTTCAGGCTGAATATAAGAGCTGAGCGCAGCTGTTCGAAAGCTCAAATTTAACCCTTCAAAGACAACATGGCTGGAAGCGGTGCTTATAATTAGTGATATCTAACAGTCTGTGAACTAAAACTTACAGAATTATGGGATTCAGAAGTTTTTGACCATGAAATATGAAGGAAAACTATAATATTTGATTTTCATAATAAGTCAAAACTATAGACTTAAATCCTTCAACATGATCCAGTCACTGATATTCACACACACACACACACACACACACACACACACACACACGCACTATACACTGTATATGTATATACATACATACATACATACATACATATATACAGTATATATATATATATATATAGTATATATATATATATATATATATATATATATATATATATATATATATATATATATATATATATATATATATATATATATATATATATATATATATATATATATATATATATATATATATATGTGCCGAAAATCATTACTTCTAATAATTTTACAAAAAAATTTTCCTTGACTTTTTGAGACTGAAAACAAAATAATCTCTTGCTATGGATGAATGGCGTCGCAAAGTTGAGGGTTATGAGTAGTGTGTGCATTTCTAGATGAAATAGTGGCCATACAATAGCTTTGCTATTTTATAAACATGTTTGCTAATGACTAACTTCTTATAGTCACAAAAGCCTTTACCTGACAATGTTAGGCGAAATGCATTTTGAGCATATATGGCAACTCTGAGCAGAAAATGCTTAATCGACAATATTATACCTTTGCAGTGGAAATGGACATTGTTCAACGTAAAGAAATGAATGAAAATCCTAAAATTTTGATATGTGAAAGGGTTCGTGAAATAGCCATCCTCTGTCATCAAAATCCAAAATTTTCTAACAAAGTGTTAATATCAATTCAAATTCTATTTTTATTTGTGTAGATCGCAAGGATCTCGTGAAAGTGTCGCAAGCTCAAGCTCTCTGGCATCTTTTAGCGCCCTGCTTCAAACCTTTGCTCGAAGTAGCCAATATTTCTCCAAGTTTGTGCGAATCTGAAGTCGCGTGAGTTCGTAAGGCTGTACTTCAAGGACACGAACAGGAGCAACTCAAGTTTCGCCATTAATTTCGGCCATGATGTGCAGCAGCAGCAGAATCCAGTGGCAAGATGCTGGCAGGTGGCGGAGAGCAGAGGGCTCGTGTGACACCGCCTTCTGCAGCTGGCGACGTCTTTAATGAGAAGAAGCGGCTTCCTATGAAGATGTTCGCAATAGATAAGGTTAATCCGTCTTGAATATTTCTAAAACATTAGCCTTACAGTAACTTTTATGTCGTCTTACTCTCAATGACAGTTTCTAAAGATTGATATCAGTAAGTTCTTTGACATCTGTGTTCTGTTAATGGGTAATTATTTTTCTCAATGATCTAATTTCTAGTACACTGAAAAGTTGTCAGGTATATCCATACACAGTTAGAAATAACGGATGGCAGTAGTCTGTTCGGAGAAATCTGGCAACTGTTCATGTTACTGCAATGATATTTCTGTATTAAGTATTTGCTTTTCATGACAATTAACTAATGGAGGAAAGATGGAAAGTGCACGGGAGATAATACTGTGAGAATTAAACAGATTGTGGTGTGATAGCCTTCGGAACATTTCGGTAACCCTTGGTGCTGCATTCGTAGAGGCCATCGAACAGCAGAGTCAACCCGAAGAAAACAGGTACCAAGAACAGAGGCAGCCAGTGGTACCACGCTGATCCATCTACCCATATGAACCTAGAAAAAAATAAAATAATATATATATATATATATATATATATATATATATATATATATATATATATATATATATATGTGTGTGTGTGTGTGTGTGTGTGTGTGTGTGTGTGTGTGTGTGTGTGTGTGTGTGTGTTTTGTTAGGTAAAGTCCACAATGAAATTCCCTCTACAGAACATAGTATATTAAAAATGTATGTACAGAGCTTATAGCTTTCACCCATCTGCTGTGGACTTGATCACTAAAATGGAGTATAATATTCAACTCAAGAAACAAAATAAAGCAGGACACCATATGTACAAACAAACATCACAGAAAGAAAAACTATTTAATCAGGTTGTTGGGCCCTTGTCAGTTCTAAAATTCTTCGAGACCTTCTTGGCGGGAGAAACCTGGAGTCTTCGGCTAAAGAGCCAACAAGGTGATTTTGTTCTAAATTATGACTTTGATTTAAGGAAGAATTCAACTGACTAGATATATTTCTAAAATTACGAATACCAGCACATTTACAAATTTCTACACTTATAATATTACTTTCAACAATGCCCAAATTTCCATCCAAGGTATTATTGAACGAAATGAGGGCGTCTTCAACACATCTGGTGGATCTGTCCAAGCATTTCAATCACATCGCTAATTTTGTCAATAAAATCAAGGCTTTGTATTAAGTGTGAGCTCGATACTCTACCAACCAAAATTCCTAAAATCTTAACTAACCATCTTGAAGGAATGCCATCCTTGTGAATCTTGGGCAAGCCATAAAAGTAACCAAATGAGGTAATTTCCTAATTAATTTGCTATAAATAACTCCTCTAACATCCTTACCTGCATCGGTACCATGTATAGCTTGGATATTGTCTCTTTTTTTACGAATGCTCCTCTGCAATTTGCCCTGGATAATCTGGTAGTACTTGTTTTTCAACCTCCACTACCTATTGATAAATTTTGTGATCCTATTAAAGTGTCAGTTGAAGATACTATATTTGAATTTGAAGGTAGCTTGTTTCAACAAAAGGCCGGAGTTTCCATGAGCTCGTCCCTTTCTCCAATTTTAGCTAATTTATGTATGGAGTTTTTTGAGAGATTATATGTGGAGAAATTACCTGATGATCTTAAACCGTTTGTATGGGTACGATATATGGACGATATTTTTGTTGTGTACAGATCTGAGGAAGAATGTTTCAATAAATTTTTGCCTCTCTTGAATAGTTTTGTTCCTTTCACTTAATGGAAGAAACAATTGGGAGAAAAATCATAAATACGACCCTGTAAAATTATCCGAAGATATTGCTGTTTCTGCTGTCGGTTGCTTGGATTGTGATTCTTGCTATAAAGTGAAAGTGGTCGTTCGTTTGGTTAACGCAAAAATGAACATATTTCAGCATGTAAAGTGGGTTATAATTATAGCTCTATAGCTCGACATGCCTGGGAAAGGGATCATAGAATAAACGTTAAAAATGGTCAAGTTGTGTATAAATGCTTGGACAGATCCACCAGATGTGTTGAAGACGCCCTCATTTCGTTCAATAATACCTTGGATGGAAATTTGGGCATTGTTGAAAGTAATATTATAAGTGTAGAAATTTGTAAATGTGCTGGTATTCGTAATTTTAGAAATATATCTAGTCAGTTGAATTCTTCCTTAAATCAAAGTCATAATTTAGAACAAAATCACCTTGTTGGCTCTTTAGCCGAAGACTCCAGGTTTCTCCCGCCAAGAAGGTCTCGAAGAATTTTAGAACTGACAAGGGCCCAACAACCTGATTAAATAGTTTTTCTTTCTGTGATGTTTGTTTGTACATATGGTTTCCTGCTTTATTTTGTTTCTTGAGTTGAATATTATACTCCATTTTAGCGATCAAGTCCACAGCAGATGGGTGAAAGCTATAAGCTCTGTACATACATTTTTAATATACTATGTTCTGTAGAGGGAATTTCATTGTGGACTTTATCTAACATTTATGTTAAGTACCTTCATATGTATATATTCATATAATATTATATATATATATATATATATATATATATATATATATATATATATATATATATATATATATATATATATATATATATTTTTGTTTTGAGCTGCATATTATACTCCATTTTAGTGATCAAGTCCACAGCATATGGGAGAAAGCTGTAAGCTCTGTACATATATTTTTAATAAACTATGTTCTGTAGCAGGAATTTCATTGTGGACTTTACCTAGCATTTATGTTAAGTGCTTTCATATATATATATATATATATATATATATATATATATATATATATATATATATATATATATATATATATATATATATATATATACAGATATATATATGCATATATATATATATATATATATATACACATATATATATGTGTGTGTGTGTGTACAATATGTACGTATGTCTGTATGTAAATTATATATGTACATACACATCTATATATAAATAAATATATATACACATATATACTGTTCTGACTGCCTGCCTACTGTAAGTATATACTCCTAAACAGAAGCACGTTTGCGTGATATTACAAGTATTTTTCTTTTCTTTAATTAGGCAGGGTTTTGATCCTTCCCAAAAGTCCTCTAAGAGCCTGGCACCATTCTCGTTAGGGTTAACTTTGTAACTCTCTAAGGGAAGGGAACTCACATAAAAACTTTACTGTACTACAGGTGTAATCAAAAGTTTTCAAGGAAGCATAATCTGACCGCGCTGCATCTGGTTGTCAATCACACCCTAACCTGAAAGGAAAGTCGGTTGCATCAATGAACCGACGAGAGCAACAGTATTCTATAATTTAGGATCGACCTGATTCCGGTCTTTCGGAGCAGGTCCCCCACACTCACAAAATGAAAGGTTTGACATCCTGACTCTGCCGTGCCAGGTCACGAAATGATTGCCTTCGCCAAGCGTCAGGAGGTAAGAAATCTATAAAAGTCGTTTTATTTGCAATACAAACTACTGTTTTGTATTAAGGAAGCAAGACATTAATTAGGTTGAGAAATCCTACTCATTGTGGAGATCCGTTAATTGATGAATAAGGATAAGTGATTTCGGAATGATGAATTTCAAACATAAGCTCTCGTGTTTGTGTGTGTGTGTGTGTGTGTGTGTGTGGATGTGTGTGTATGTTGTCTCTGTAATGAGAAAGAACCGCTAGGGATGCAGAAAATATATAAATGGATAAAGTTCAATTAAAGATGCATATAATATTTCCTTACTATTATATGATACTAATTTCCAAAGAACTAAAAGACTTGAGTTATATACCGGTATTTCCTACTGTAAGAAATATACCGAGATGAAATTGAAAAATAGGTACCTGGATTTTACTTCTTGTATTTGATGAATTTCAAGCATAATAAAGTAGCGTTCAAATGCCCCATTATCCATATATATATATATATATATATATATATATATATATATATATATATATATATATATATATATATATATATATATATATATATATATTTATTTATTTATATTATATTACATATATATATATATATATATATATATATATATATATATATATATATATATATATATATATATATATATATATATATATATATATATATATATATATATATATATATATATATATAATATTATATGTGTTAAGTTAAGTATATCTTAGTTTAACAGACCACTGAGCTGGTTAACAGCTCTCTTAGGGCTGGCCTAAAAGGATTAGACTTATTTTTACGTGGCTAAGAACCAACTGGTTACCTAGCAACGGGACCTACAGCTTATTGTGGAATCCGAACCACATTATGACGAGAAATGAATTATATGTGTGTGTGTATGTAAGTATGTATACGTATGAATGTACATAAAAGAAGTACCTATTAAGTTTCTTGTGCAGCCTGAAAAAACTCCAATATATATATATATATATATATATATATATATATATATATATATATATATATATATATATATATATATGTGTGTGTGTGTGTGTGTGTGTGTGTGTGTGTGTGTGTGTGTGTGTGTGTGTATCAGTAGAAGGATCCACAGTGATACTCTTGTTAAGCAAATCGAGATGTATTTGTAGAAATATCTGCAGAGCTTAAGGCTTTCGTCCATCCTTCTGTGGACTTGATCACTAAACTAAAAGAGACACACAGCAATGGTGAAGAAATAGAAATAAAGCTAAACCAACTGAAACAGATAAACGAGGTTAAAATAAGCGAACAAGTCACTGGGTCGTATTCCTTTCCAGAATTCTCAGTGATCTGCGAGGCGGGACAAAACGCTGGTCTTCTTCCTGAATGATATCTTGAGGGTCGTTATCCAAAATGGCAGTTTGATCAACAGACCCTGGAACAGGCGAAGGTGGTTATCTACATTATCAGATTGAAGAAGGCAGTAGGCTACACATTTCTGAAATTCTTAATTCTGGCCCTTTTGCAAATCTCCTCACTTAAAATTAAATTATTCATAATGCCAGTATTCCCCTCAAAGGCGTCATTTAAAGTGATGAGTGTTCCTTCCACAATCCTCCTAGTGGACCTATCCGCACTCTTATAAATAACTTTGCCTCCCATGAAGTCAATGGCATGACTAGAATCCCAAGTGTGTTAGCAATGGCGCTGTAAACATTACCCAAACGGCAGGCTGCAATATGTTCCCGTTCCTCTGGTCCAGGAACGACCGCTTGCTCAATATAGCATTTGTCACAGTTTTACACCCCCTTAGCATATACTCCGACATCGGTGTTTGGTTTTCTACAAATGTTCTTGATAATCTTCTTTCTAAGAGTATTAGGGTATTGAAAAACTACGCTATACCCGTTTTTTCTTTTCTAAGGTTATTAGAAACTTCTCTTAGGTCATGAGTGTACGGAAAGGGAAGGGATTTAAAATTAGTAATTGAACAGTGTTCCCTTGGATTATAAAACATTCTCCTGGCTCTAGAAAGACATTTGTCAATAAAAAAACTTGGGGTAACATAACTTTTAGAAACTAGTAGTCAAAAATTCAATTTCCTGGTCAATGAAACTAGGGTCAGAAACTCGCAACGCTCTGCAAAACAAACTGGTCAGAACATTACTTTTGATTTTTCTCGTCATGACCTAGTGAATAAAAATGTATCAAGCTCGTATCTGAAACATAACCTTTTTCTGAAAACAGAAAATTTAAAAGGCTTGTTTATCATCCCGGAATTATAAATCTAAAAAGGTCATCGTCTCATTATCACTAATGTACCTCTTGATTTTGTTGGACGCTAAACTGGTCAAAATTAATGAAGAAGATCAAAATTCACGTCACCATCGTCATATAAACAATAAAGATATCATCAAAGATATCTAACCCATTCAAACATTTGAAATCATTTGGAAGTTTGTCCAACAAAATATTTCAGGGAATTCCATTGTCGCCTGTTTTAGCCAAAACAGGCGTGGAATTTTCCCATGAAATATTTTTGTTGGTAGCCAAACTTCTCAAATGATTTCAAACCTTTTGTATGAATTAGATATGTTGATGATATCTTTATTGTTTATTAATATGAATGTTTGACAGTTTTCCATTAAAACTGAAGAGTTGTGAGCCAAATCAAGTTTAAACAAAAGTCGATAAGTACATTTTTGAATAATGAGTTGTTCACCAGGATGATATAATTCCAAGCAAATTTTAAATTTTCTGTTTTATCAATGAAATCAAACTTATGTTTCAAATACGAACATATATTTTTATTCATATCATGACGGAAAAATTCAAAAGTAATAACTGACCAATTTGTTTTTTAGAGCGTTGCGAGTTTCTGACCCTAGTTTCATTGACCAGGAAATTGAATTTTTGACCACCAGTTTCAAAAAGTTATGTTACCCCAAGTTTTTTTATTGACAAATGTCTTTCTAGAGCCAGGAGAATGTTTTATAATCCAAGGGAACACAGTTCAACCATTAATTTTAAATCCCTTCCCCTCCGAATAATCATGACCTAAGAAAAGTTTCTAATAACCTTAGAAAAGAAAAACGGGTATAGCGTAGTTTTTCAATACCCTAATACTCTTAGAAAGAAGATTATCAAGAACAGTTGTAGAAAACCAAACACCGATGTCGGAGTATATGCTATAGGGTGTAAAACTGTGACAAATGCTATATTGGAGCAAGCGGTCGTTCCCTGGACCAGAGGGAACGGGAACATATTGCAGCCTGCCGTTTGGGTAATGTTTACAGCGCCATTGCTAAGCACACTTGGGATTCTAGTCATGCCATTGACTTCATGGGAGGCAAAGTTATTTATAAGAGTGCGGATAGGTCCACTAGGAGGATTGTGGAAGGAACACTCATCACTTTAAATGACGCCTTTGAGGGGAATACTGGCATTATGAATAATTTAATTTTAAGTGAGGAGATTTGCAAAAGGGACAGAATTAAGAATTTCAGAAATGTGTAGCCTACTGCCTTCTTCAATCTGATAATGTAGATAACCACCTTCGCCTGTTCCAGGGTCTGTTGATCAAACTGCCATTTTGGATAACGACCCTCAAGATATCATTCAGGAAGAAGACCAGCGTTTTGTCCCGCCTCGCAGATCACTGAGAATTCTGGAAAGGAATACGACCCAGTGACTTGTTCGCTTATTTTAACCTCGTTTATCTGTTTCAGTTGGTTTAGCTTTATTTCTATTTCTTCACCATTGCTGTGTGTCTCTTTTAGTTTAGTGATCAAGTCCACGGAAGGATGGACGAAAGCTTTAAGCTTTGCAGATGTTTCTACAAATACATTTCGATTTGCTTAACAAGAGTACCTCTGTGGATCTTTCTATTGATAACTCAGAAGCACGATACGGTGTTTTTATATTTCATATATATATATATATATATATATATATATATATATATATATATATATATATATATATATATATATATATATGTGTGTGTGTGTGTGTGTGTGTGTGTGTGTGTGTGTGTGTATGTTTATATATATGCATGTATTTTGATAATTTTAGGAGAATTATATACTTTAATGTAAATCTTCTTTCATTAATATTTCAATTATTCATGTGCATTTTTACATCAGGTGGTAGTCTGAACTCAGTCATGAATTTGTCAGGTATTTCCTGAGAGAGAGAGAGAGAGAGAGAGAGAGAGAGAGAGAGAGAGAGAGAGAGAGAGAGAGAGAGAGAATAATACTGGTTTTCAGCGTAGAAAGCCCGACAGCACTCAGACAGAAACTGGCAAAACCGCGAAGATTGCGTGCCAGGAAATGAGGACGAAAAACGGAAAACACAAACGGAGGCTCAGGTAACGGAACGGCAAGTGTGGTAATCAATCAAAGAGGATATTTATTGGTGCAGCAATGAACTTCAAACACAAAGGCCCTCAGCGTTCGCAGAAATGGCAGTGAATTATGGGTCGTCCGAATTCTTTCCTCCATCCTCTGGCAGATTTTTGTCCTTATGTTGTCACTTTTTGGATTACCTTGATAACCTATTCTGGATAATTCTACTTGTTTGAATGGACAACTTGCGGTGGAGAGTATGCTATTGTTCCCGGAGATTTTCACGAATGCCCAGTGTAGCAAATCATCGATATCACCTGTCAGGTAGAATAGGTTTTCACTACTTGCATTAATAACTGGACAATTTGACGGGCTGAAATCTAATGACTCAAAGATGTTAGAACTCAACATGAACCATACAAAAAATACTGAAAACGATCCGTTCACTCTTTTGCTTGACCAGATTTCTTAATTTTTTTGTGACATGTTGTTTCTGTTCCCTGATATAGGTTACGCTTTGGAACCTCCCTTATTCCCTCACTGCCTATCTGTATTGAGAATTTCGATTCTCTAAATTCGAATTCATTGAAGAGACTAACAGTCATGCACGATGATATCTGTTTGGCAAGACGTATTTATACCACTATGATTCTTTTTTTTTTTGTGCGTGACATCTATGTGTGACGGGTAATAAATCCCAGGTTGAAGTAAGCCGTCTTCCAGCTGACGGTCATCATCTCTCACCATCGCCCCCTTCAATGGAAGTATGCAGAAAGGGGATTCCTCGCGTCGACATGTCTCAAGCTGTCGGGGCATGTGACACGCTGTCTTGGGTCTCTCTTACAATAGTGTCACTTTGGACACGATGGGTACACAAGTGACAGTATATTAATGCTCTTTCAGATGTCTACAAAATTGAAAATGCAACTCTCACACTTACCAGAAAGTGAGTAAAACAGCTTCTTCTATAAGTCTGAATATGTGATACAGGATACTCTGGGTCCTGGGAGCCATTCCGCTGACGTCAACGAAGGTGAACAAGTAAATCAGGCCCATCGTGGAGCAGTAGACGATGTCGTCGACCCTGCTGCAGGGGCCGCGGGTCTGGTCGTGGGCGAAAACAGCTCGGGTGCACGTGGTTCGTGGGAAGCACAGGAGCTGAGGGCCAAAGATTCAGTTCATTTACTTTATCTAGTTGAACCAACAGAGGAAGAGAGAGAAGCGGGGAGGGGGGGCGTTGTTGTAGTGGGGGTTCTCAGGCATGAGAAACAAAGTAAAAGTAACGAAGAGGAAGAAGAACAACTGGAAAAATCATTGAATCCTGCATCAGAGAAAATAGTGGCTCCTGCGCTTTGAAGGGAATATCAGTATCAAGTCCTTAGCTGATATACATGGAAATGCAGTTGATCAACACGCACATACACACAGAAATGATAAAAAGTATGACTGGAAATCGCGCATATCAGTGGGGCTTTTCACAATCTGTACACTCTATCTTGGGGAAGATTAATTCATGGTTTTCACTGATAATAATTGTAATCTAGATTAAATCAGTGACACACGCTTTAGTCTGAATAAGATCAGTTACAGAATTTATCAAAGAAATCACGTAAATGAGTTCTAGGACGTCGATTCGTTGACAATAATTCAAATCTGAATAAAATGAATTAGTTTTCACCCCAGATAACACTTTTCTTAATACCAATGGAAGAACTTATTGTCACTGTTAATAGACTTTACTTTCAGTTAAAGCAATAAAGCAACTTACTTTCACCTGTAATGGTCTCAGCCTACGTCAAACAAATCAACTCCTGCCTACCTGAATGAGTATCCAGGCGCTCATGGCCAGCCAGTGCGTGCTGATTATCACGAAGAACGCAATGAGCAGCTGTGATGCGAACAGACCGAAGCCCATCACCTTTTGCCATAAAGGAAATCAAATACAGATGAGTTTCTATTCTTGCGTCAATGACAAAGTTCTTTTACGTGCCTAACATCTTTCTTAAAATCTACAATGCAAAGCACTATGTGTGTTCTCATATCTAGGGTAATGAAATGGATGTTTAATTATTTTACTATTGTAAATATGAAAATATTGGACAACTTAATGCATTGACGATATCCTAAGTATGATACTATTGCAGAATTACTTAAATGCTACCCACCGTCATTTTTGACCGATTGCGTAGCCTACTAACTTCTCGTAATTGTGAAATAGCTCTCATCTTATAAATGTGAAACGCCTTACCTTATAAATGTATATGTCATATTTCGCTGGAATGATTATGCAATAGTATATATCCCCGGAATAATATATATGTTTATACACACACACACAGACACACATATACAGTATATACATATGCATGTATGTATATGTATATATATATATATATATATATATATATATATATATATATATATATATATATATATATATATATATATAATTATATGTATGTGTATGCTTTAGATAGATATATATACATATATCTATGATTTATAAATGCAATTTTTAAATGAAAAGGGTTAATTATATGTGAAATGCCAAAGGCTGGTATGTAAGCTCCCTAGAATATTTTTTTGCACATTGCATATCTAATATTCAGGATTAATCATACAGTTATTTAGTCATTAAAGTTGTTCATACATTCATATGGAAACGGACTTCGACTGCTAATAATGATAATAGGACATTAGAAGCAATGGGCATCTGTAGTTTCTTCTGTATGTGGATTACGTAATAAATGGGAAATAGGCTCAACATTAAGATTCAGTGCATCGTGCCTAGTACCGTCATTTTTAACGGAATTGGAATGCTAATAATGACATGAATATATTGTGAAAGGGAAAACCCAGCTGAGAGATTATATATAAAACACCGAATAACCATAAAATATTGAAGATGGCAGATCAAAGCAATGTGATATTAATGAAAAAAGATGCCACTGCAGAAACTGCCACGAAATACTGCCAAAGCAGCGTTATTACTGACCTGTCCTGAAATAGAGCAGAAATGGACCAGAGTCAGCAACAAAAGATTAAGCAAGCTGAGATTGCTGAGGGCAGGCTCCGTCAGGCGAACGGCCCGCACAAACGAGGCCACTGACCAGGCCAGAGTCAGCAGTGATGCTGACATTGCCAAAATCTGCATGATAACTGAAAAAGAAGAAATTAAATCCATTAGCAAAATAATTGTGGGAAAAAACGTTATATTATTGGACGAGATAGCATCTTTTTCTTTCAGTAATGTTCAAAGAATAATTATTTGTATTTTCAAGTTTTTCACATTATACATGAAACGTATCTCGGAAGGAAAATATACATCTGGACAGATGCCCTTGCAAATGAGCACTTTTGAATACATACATCCATACACACACACAGACATACACACGTTATATACATATATGTGTGTATATGTGTTATGTATGTATATGTAAAATATATAAAATCTATATATTTATAATATATATATATATATATATATATATATATATATATATATATATATATATATATATATATATATATATATACATACACACACACACACACATATATATATATATATGTGTGTGTATATATATATATATATATACAAAAGATTTATATACAAAGACAGAGATATTAATATTTTCTAATATGCAGTTGAATAATTGTTTTATTAATTTTCAAACTTACACACACATATATATATATATATATATATATATATATATATATATATATATATATATATATATATTCACGATGCGTATCAAGTACCCAGTTATTACACAACTAATTTCAAAATTCAAAAATTTACCTCACTTCAGCCAGATACCTGAACTCTCATAACAATAGGAAATTACGACTGAGTACTCTAAAGGTAACAGTAATCCCTTAAAAAACTTATTAATTACTTGAAAAATCAAACTAAGTTTATCAGAATATGTGTGAGGTATCAACAATTAAAGAAGAAATATTCTAGAGTAAAAGGGCATCACTCCATCAAATAACTTTGTTTTCCTGGTCTTAATTCACTTTAACAAAACTAAAAGAACAAAACATGTTTATCACTTTGCCTTATGTACACACAATTAATCCTATTCACTGGTGGTCAATAAATAAAACACTTTTTTTTTAAAATAGTAAATATACAAAAAATTATTTTTAAATTCAAAATTTATAATCAGATTTCACAATCTGAAAAATTTACTATTACTTGAAAATAACACAAAACTTAATTAATTCTTGAATTAAATTATGAAACAAAGCTAATTCACAAAAACTTTATCAGGAATTTAAATTAATCAAGAAAAATCTAAACTATCAAGAATTACTCAAGATTTGAAAAGAAAACCTTAATAAATGAAAAATTAAATCAAGTATGCAATGTTAAATTACCAAGAAATATTTAAAATGCTACATAAATAAATGTTACATCACAAACATAAAAAAAATGTGAAAATATGAAGAGACTGCAAACAGAAAAAAACACAAAATGCACATAAATTTACCAATAATAATGTCACTAAAGTAAAATGTCCCCAACTTATTATGCCATGGTATTAATAAGTAAAATACACATTACCTTACACAAACTTGTGAAAAACTCTGTAAAATCCCTTTGCAGCTGCGCTAATTTCTATAAGCACACTTTTTTACCAGGCGCCTTACAAATTAAATAATTTTACTAAATTCAGATCTCAAAAGTTAATACTAATATCAGTGACCACAAATATACTATGTTAAAAGTAATCTCTTTTTAAGAACGAGAGAGAGAAAGGGAACCAAACTGATCGGTCTCGGAAATCAGAATGAATAGATTTTTGGGATTCCATTAAAAATTCAGCAGTCACATGAAGTCATTAAGGCATTTTGGGTACGAGACATAAGAGAAAAGTTCTAGAAGCAGGGAGGCGACGTCATTAAAGCATTTTGGGTGCGAGACACAAGAGAAAGTTCTAGAACAAAGATGACGTCACCCCCAGCAAACGTTTAGAATGCAATCGGGACATGTTACTCTTTCTCTCAAAGCGGCATACGTGATCAGAGCCATGTATGTAATTTTGTGAAATCACTCGTATTCTTTTCGTATGGGACAAGGCTTTTACAGAAATCTTTACACGATCGAAACATACTGCAATTGGCTAATTATGATCGACGTGTTTTATAAACAAGACGAAAAACTGAGTTGATTTCCCGACGGCAATTGTTATTCCAAACTGTCCTCACGTTAACCGAAAACAAAGCGCTCTCTCTTATCTCAACTGATGACAATTGAAATAAAACAAGTTCTCACTAGGGCTCACGTGTTGCCCATACTACACTTTTATCAAAAAAGATGTTGTTCATTCTAAATTATGTTATCAAATTATTTAAA
>NC_089747.1:36821226-36831226 GCF_040412425.1 Macrobrachium rosenbergii
TCCTTCCTCGTTTGGTGCCCACGCTTGTATTTTGTTAGACATAATTACTTGTAAGAAAATCCTGATGTCTCTCAAAAAATTATTTTTTACTTTTTAGTGCATTTTAATAAAAGCATGTTTAAATGTATATATACATATACACACCTATTATATATTTACCCGTACTCGTAAACGACAACCTGTTTTGCGTGCCCTCTGCTTGCCTGCATATCGGTGAAAATTAAATGATCACGGAATATTATTGCGTGCATGCGGACATGAAATTTCATAGCCAATACGGGCCTTAAGGTAGATCAATGAACTTCTGAACTCGCCAACATCTCTAGAATTCATCACACACACACACACACATATACTGTATATGTGTACTCGCAATATATATAATATATATTTATATATATAAATATATAAATATATATATATATATAGATATGTATATATATGATTATAATAACATTATAATCATATATATCACACATTACCAAAGGTGAAAAAATAAGAGACGGGGTTGTAGGTCATGACCGGTCTCAACATTATTTCCAAGCTAATGACGAAATAAAATCGAAACCGGTCAGGACCTACACCATGTCTCTGATTTTTTCACCAGTGCTGATGTGCGATATATATATATTTATATATATATATATATATATATATATATATATATATATATATATATATATATATATATATTATATATATATATATATATATATATATATATATATATATATATATATATAATATAATGTCTCACTTGCTACTTAAACACACACACACATATATACTGATATGTACTGTATATATATGCATATATACATATATATATATATATATATATATATATATATATATATATATATATATATATATATATATATATATATATATATATATATATATATATATATATATATATATAAAAGAAAAAGAAAACTCAATTACTTGTACTGCTGATCTCGCCCGCCTTGGCTTGGTCGGGGAGGGTCTTGGTCAGGATGTAGAGATGCAAGATGAGTAGGGGAGCATCCTGGATCAATGAGAGCAGGAGATCAACGTTTGCAGCATCCCTCTCCGCATGGATCCAGAGGGCCACGTATCCTCCGCGCGCACACACTCCGCCGGTTTTCCGGGAGCAAGCTGTAAGATAACTGGTCCTTTATGGGTATGAAAATGTTATGTAATAGGTCATAGTCATGCTGAATAGAACCTTCATTTATTCAATTATTACAGTATAGGACCTTCAGTATATATATATATATATATATATATATATATATATATATATATATATATATATATATATATATATATATATATATATATATATATATATATATATATATATATATATATATATATATGTATATGTATATATATATATATATATATATATATATATATATATATATATATATATATATATATATATATATATAAAGATGTACATGTATATATTTATATATATGTATATATACATATGAATATACATACATACATACATACATACATACATACATACATACATACATACATACATACATACATACATACATACATACATACATATATATATATATATATATATATATATATATATATATATATATATATATATATATATATATATATATATATACACTTAATGTAGTTGATTAATTATTTCATTTAGTTTCCGAACGTTTAGAAATTAATGTCCTCTTTCTTTTAGTTCTTGTTCAAGCATCCCCACCGTGAAATAAACGATGCAAAAGTAATGCCAATCTTCGATTATACCAGAGAGATAAAAAGCTTCAATAAAGTTGAAAGACTCGTGGCCTACATCACAAAACGAAGAAACTCCAGACACTCTGGAACCTCAGTCAAAAAAAAAACAAGCTATGCAACTCACTCGAAGCTCTTCTACTTAGAGGATCCGACCCGCTCTTCTTCTCTAGCTTAAGGCTGAGCTTCCGGGACCCAAGGATCTTCTCCTTCTGCGTCTTTTTCTCCTCTTCTTCCATTTCCTTCTGCAGACAAGCTTCAGTTGGCATTATGTGAGCCGCTTCCATAACTTCATCAACGAGAGCCTCGTGTTCCAGGGTCTCGTCGACGCTTTTGGTGCCGTAGTATATGATGTCTATTTGCCTGAAGTCGAAACATTCCGTATTAGTAAACAAGATCGGAAAGAATGCCAAATCTGCGAGGACTTAATTGTGCTGTCAAAGACGATTAATCAAGTTCATTCCAATGTGCAAAACACGTTTTTCTTTTTCTCTTTTTTCTGCATATATAAAAGACAACGAGATGAGTAAGACACCTTTTCCTAGCCCAGGATTAAAAACACAAGGAAAAGAAGAAGAAATGAAGAAGGGTGAGGCTTAACCACGAAGGAAGAAGAGATGTAACCTCGTTTTAACGGGAGAAAGGTACAGAAGCTACCAAAGACAGAAAATGTGGTTCTCATTTCATTGCTCAAGTAAACTGACGTTATCGTATCAGAAATAAATCAGTGAGCGTATGTGCTAATTCATTCTCAATATGCTTCACTCTTCATTGCCAAAATATATTGACATTAGTTTTAATAGATTACAATATCCTAGTATCCCCCAACACACATATTAACAGTGCCATGCTGAAAATAAAATATATAAAATTAAAAGTTTATTTAAAGTTTCACCTTAAATCCAGTGCCTTATACTGTACTTTACTATGTATTGTCAAATATCGTATTATGCATGATACAGTCTTAATCCTTTGAAAATAAAAATTCAAAAGTTAAAAAGCCTTGATAGATATGTTTGAAAAAATTAATCGTGACTTCGTTTACATATATATACTGTATATATATATATATATATATATATATATATATATATATATATATATATATATATATGTGTGTGTGTGTGTGTGTGTGTGTGTGTGTGTATACCATGCCAGACATTTTACTGCCCAGACTCATCTCGCATTGTAAATAAAATGGGATTACTTCAGTTCACGTTAAAAAAAATCTCCTGAAGGAACTCACCTGATAACACTTGCTTGGAGAGTCACATGTGCCAACAGTCGAAGGCCCCAGACGTACCAAGGCACTTGCGGGTGCCTGTAGCAACCTTCTTGCGCCTGGCAGGCTCTTTCGTCAAACCAGTACCAGTATAAGCTAAACGCATTGGTAAGGACGAGCGGCAATACTGAGGGTAAAAACACAAAAATTAAAATCCGCACTGACGATGCAAATTCTTAGAAATGAGAGAAATGGTCAGTTTTATCAATATTCAGAAAGAAGACAAATTCTTCCAGACGTCTTCATCAAAAATAAAAAAGAAAATTCATTTTGACTGTATAACTGAACCGAAATTTATTCAGTACACTAAAACCATCATGTTAGTCAATACTAAAGGAAAATAAGGAGGACGGTCAAAATAATAAAATACTGAAACTTGGATGAAAATAACGATAGCGCTTTTAGAAGATGGTTTCTAAGTGAAAATAAACGGTTTCTAACCGATTGAAGATGAATTTTGTTCATTGAATGTAGTATTTTATAAGTAACAAAGAAACTGATCTTTTTACGAGCAATGATATGATGATATTATGGTGCGCTGAATGGATACTCAAGATGCTTTCATTACGAACAAATTCCTAGTCTAGAAAACCCAGAGTTTGTACAGATACAACTTTTTCAACGTGTAACGCAGATAGTCTGAGGGAGATGTGCATTAGATATGGTACGTAACGTCCCTAGGGTCGGGAACTGCGATCTCGACCGTCTTATTTAAATATGGCCCCACTAGTTTCCAGTAATGTACACTCCGCAAACAAATCTCCATTTTGTTTTTGTTGATGTTTTCTTGTTAATAGCAAAGCTTCCACGATGGCAGTCGACTCTTAACAAAAAAAAAAAAAAAAGCCAGATGTCTATGATCCTTTGACCAGAATCTCAGGCACCAAACATTTATATTTAACGGGATATTTGCCTTCGCTTGGTGTGTTAAATGATATAACAGGATATTAAATGGTGTGTTAAATGATTATGTCACTGGTGAGCGGTTTAGATAATAAACATTCGTTCCCTGCTCTCAGTTATCACTTACGAATTAGAGCTAATGTTGCCCAGAACCACGTATGGGCGTGAGGATCGTCATACATGTAGAAGGCCACGAGACAGTCAGACAGCAGGTCGAAATAGAAGGCCCCGATGGAAATAACGCAGGTCACGGCGTCAACCCAGGTGAATTGCAGGGTGTTCTCCGGCTTCGTCAGGTAGTCAAGGCCCTTTGGACAAGTAGAGAAAGAGAAAGAGTTATTCTTTCATTTCACCACAGGTGTGTAGTAAAATCCCACGCAGTAGGACAAAATATTTATCACAGTTTCTATTCTTGATCAATACAACGCGAGTTTTGTTTTATCAAAGATTTTAACAAAATCAGTTGTTCCAAATGTTTAATTATTCTACTGTATTTTACCGCTGAAAGTTTTATTTGGAATGAAAATGAAAAATCTATTTCGCAGATTTGTCTTATTTAAAAATTTTATGAAACCTATCAGTTTAGCAAAGAATTCTATATTTAATTTTATTCCGTCTGATATACCTTGTTTTCTAACCACATAGGCTATAGTTCTTCAGTGAATATCACAAGTAACATTTTTATAGACTCCCACAACTAACATAAATGTAAAATTTGTACAGTTCACATTTACACAAAGCAGTAAATATAACGATTTTTATTTATCTTTCTTTAAGATTATTCATCCATATTTTGATCTTTCCCATCTTTCTTCTCTCTCTCTCAAACACGAGTGCGTGCACAGACAATGATGGCCTCGTTCCAGTACATTAATCTATCAATCGAAAGTACAGGTGCAATATATGGCGATTGGATTCAGATCAAAACGAGACAAAGTAAACCAGACACCAACTCACTCACGCACACGCACACACACACACACACACACACACAATATATGCTTTTATGGCACAGCCTTTCTCGTGAGCAGTTCTTGCTCAATGTTGATGTACACTGGGCGTTCACTGCTTTTAACAATAACTTTCAATCTTCTGAGCCTCCTCTTATGCTTAAGGCTAAAACTTGGAGAGAAAAGACAAAAGCCGTTGCTGCGATATCCCATTTTATTCTCTTCGGCTAACAGCTGTTACCTTTGACCCATGGCCTTCAACAGGGCTACAGGAGATCCAGAATGGAGCTACACTCCATTATATATTTGAGCACAGTCAAAAATTAAAGATTAAAACAAAACCCCAATAAAAGGAAAAACCAACAAAGAAAGAAATTTTACGGAACATAGTTATTCTGTATAAAACCTTACAAGCCAGGCTCTTCAGCTCCAGTGAGTCCTTTTACTGGAAGGAGAACATATTCTGAAAACATCTTGATATTTAGTGTAGGCTGCTCCAGTGCAATGCTCACCACTTCAGCAACCACTAGTTACTTATAGCAATCCTCCTGGTCAGCAATTTCTAATTCTTTAATAAGGTCATTCAAGGGCCATTTCCTGTCATGCACGCCCACAAAATGCTGGTGGAAGGCTCCCATGTTGCAACGGGCTTGCAGTTGCATCCTCAGGGTTGTCATCGTGTGCCCAACGTGCTTATATGGAGAGACTTGCATGCCTATTTCGAACACTTAGATTGGATCCTTATCACAAGGCTGATTACCAGGTTGGGGTGGCTGAAGACTCTTAGTGATACACTCTTGTAGGGTGTTTTCGGTGTTACTTCACTGGTAATAATCCTCAGATGGGCACCTGCTCCCTGATTTTAAGCTGTACTGTAGTCTTTTTGTGATAAATTATTAAAGTTTTTTCTGGCTTACTTCATTGTCGTGAGCTTATGTTTGATCCTATCCATTTTCCTCCTTATCCTGTCCTCATAATAGGGTATCCAGAGTCGGTCAATATCTGCCTCCCATGCTCCAACTACATACGGACCAATTTCCAGGTACAGCAGTGCAAGAAGCCTTCCTAATGTAGACACCAATCACATACTTCTTGCATGAATAGGGGCTCTCTTCTGTGGCATTAAGGCAGTTGCTTACAATAGTAGTCTTTGTGGAAGTGGATTTAATATAGTGGGCTTTTCTTTCAACGAGGTCATCAAGGAAAGGACGTGTCTTCTCTTTGTTGCCCTCAGTTGAGAACTGAATTAGCTTTCAAGGCATCGGGAAATTTCTCTGCATCACCTGTTTCTTTGGTGGTGGTGAAGATGCCATCCACGCATCTGATAGACTCTTCACCTTTGGCATACCATCTGCCTGTCAGAAAAGTCGTCCTTTGTGAGAGGGGAAGAGACTTTCATTGTGTACGCCTTAAGCATATCCTTCAACAATTTCTCAGTTATTTAAGATGATCTCAGTGGTTCTAGACTTGAACAGTAGTAACCAGTCTCTCTGCATTCAGGGATACTATGTCTTCATCATGTTCGAAAGTTATGCCTGTGTATAGCGTAATGTAAATGTTAAGTATGTTTTACTGAGTAAAAACTGGAAAAATAAGTCTTGTTAAAAAGAGAACAAAATCAGATATATAATTCCTTAATTTGTGAATTGATAGTAAAGTTTATAAATCTTATTAAGTGAAATTGAGAAATTGCAATAGTGCATCCTTATATCACTGACTAGTGAAGATGGAGAGAAAGAAACAAAAAGTAGAAACTTTTTTATTAAAGTATAATTGAGCCGATGTTTATAAAAAATTGTGATGATACAAGCAGAACAAGGAATTGAGGATATCACCGTCCCACTCCTTACGTTACCATCTCATAATTTTCATGCATTTCATCTTGTAAAAGTTTAGTTATCAGAATCTCCTTTCAATCATTTTAAAATGACTTTAGCATCATTTATTTAAATTATGCATCAGTTATGTAAGCTTTTGTAAAAATAGAAGTGTATTAGTCCGTAACTTGTGTGTGTGTGTGTGTATGTGTGTGTGCGTGTGTATAAGAAATTATATTCATGTGTGAGAGAGAGACATTTAAGATCTTTCGGTTGAAGCGAACTGATGCTTTTGTTCAAATCTGACAGCCAATCGCCATTTTAATGTTTATATTAAAAGTTTATCAAACTAAAAAAAAAGATGGGAACCTGTATTTATCACATCTGAATTCACAGGACTTATAGGATATCGTTTAAGACCTTAGCCATCTTGTATGTTGGGGATGTCTTCTGGGATTTCATGAGTTTGAGTGAATTAACAGGTTTATGGGTTTGGAGAGCCAATATAACCGCCTCCAGGTGCCAAGTCACCAACTAATTTAGAGAACTTGACCTCCTGCCGCAGGTTGTTTACTCTTTGTACCAAGTTACCTATTGTTCCCTTTAGTTTCTCCTTGAGGCCTTCCTTAATATTTTCAAATTTGGCTGTCATTGAGGGTATCATGAATTTCCTCATATATTCAACTTTCTCAGCGAATACACAGCAGATTGTCAGTTTTTCTGAGGATGATTTCCTCTCTTTCCCAGGCAGCTTCCTAAGTGGTTCATTCAGGATCCTTCTAGAAAAGGCACTGGGCTCCTGCCCGCTTCACCAATCAGTTTGTCAAAAGCAGTGGAGGTAGGAGGACTGACACTGACTTCTTGCTGTATTTTCTGGAGACAGTCATTAAGTATCTGTATATCCATCCTTTTCTCTTCAGAATGAGGGTCATGTGTTAGCAATGAAAGCTCAAATTGGGGAGTGTTTTCTGAACCTTTATCAGGGTTGTATCCTCAGGGTTGTCATCATTTGCCCAACGTGCTTAGTTAACCATAATCGTACTTCTGGTAGTGCTATAGGTACCAACAACATAGGCCACCACCTGACCGTGGTTGATTTTCATGGGCCGTGGCTGAGGCCATCGCCGGACAAAAAACTCTATTGCTCCGAAAAACTTCGGCGCATTTTTTACTTCGTTTTTCTTTTCTGCCCCATATTTCCCTGATATCAAGATTTTATATATATATATATATATATATATATATATATATATATATATATATATATATATATATATATATATATATATATATGCCAATTTTCCTGTTTCAACAATCGTCTTCGGGATGAGGCTGCTAGCCATATGCACTGACGGCATTTGAAAGTCTTCATGGTTACCCATCTAATTGCTGACCAGACTCAACAATTTTTACCATCACTGATAGAGGACCATACACACACACACACACACACACACATTCAAGAGCACGAACTTGCTGGATGAGTGCAGGGAAAGTGCTTTATCGCATATCGGAGGAAACGGCGGCGAGGCTGTGACACCTAGTGAAGAAAAGCAGCGCAGCTCCTTCGGGAAGATTTCTGTGCAGAGACAAACAAAGAAATCCAGGAAAACAAAGACTTCCTTGAAAATGTTGAGCGAAGGCACCAGCAGGCTGTGACAACAAGACATGCAAAAAAGCTAATGATTCTCCGTAGCAGCCCCATGTACTGTACAGTACAATAACCAACGCCAGGATAGTTATGTAAATCTGGCGGGAATTAACCTGATAGCCTTTTGATAAGGATCTAATTCAAGTGTTCGAAATAGGCATGCATGTCTCTCGATATAACCTTAAATAAAATAAAAACTACTGAGGCTAGATGGCTGCAATTTGGTATGTTTGATGATTGGAGGGTGGATGGTCAACATACCGATTTGCAGCCCTCTAGCCTCATTAGTTTTTAAGATCTGAGGGAGGACGGACATTACAAAAAATAAATTACAATAACTGATGTCGCATAATATCCTAAGTAGCTCTACAGAATACAAGAAAAGATTATTAAATGACAGTCATAGGTATAACTAGTAGGCGGTAAAGCTTAGAAGTGGATGAATATTAAGTAACATGAACTACATTTACGTAAAGCAAAACCCCATTAGCATCTTAATACTCAGTATACATATATAAATTTGTACCAACACTAGAGGAAAACATTTGCCGGTGAGCTTAACGAGAATTCAAGATAAGCAATTTTTAATTGCATTTTCCAAATTTTCATACATAGCTCATGCTGGCTTTTGTGTTAAAACAGGTGTTACATAATTAGGATAAATTATTTAATTACTGACCACCCTACTGTTTCTGTTTATAACGTGGTAAAGGTGGTTAATATGAGAAATTGCGTACTGTGCTGTGTAAAAGTAGATTCGGCTACATTACTGTTATTGAATAGAGTTCTTTCTGTGTGTGTGTGTGTGTGTGTGTGTGTGTGTGTGTAGATCAGTTTTGTTTGTTCAGTCATATTGTTGGTAGAATTAAAATTGCCTTTCTTTTGTAATTTTTTCTCTCTCTGTCGATGTGTCTCTGTATACGCACAAAAGCACACACACACACACACACACACATATTCACAGATATTAAGCCACAAATTTTGTTTAATATCCAGTTCACTATACCTCGAGAATAACTGACACCCAAAGGGTGTCAGTTATTCTCGATAAGTTAACTTATCAGTTAACTTATCAGTTAACTTATCAGTGCTTCCCCACCTGTGGGACTCGAACTGCCACCTGAATTGACTATCAACCATTTCAGTGAATTGGATTTTAAGCGACAAATGGGCTTAATAATTTTGTGGATACAAAAAATGTCATGGAGTACGTGACAAAACTCATCAAGTAGTCCTGTGGGGCTACCATTCCCTCTATTCCTACGTCACAAAGAGGGCAAGGTTAATTTTTCCTAGGGAAATCCATCAGCTCAAAGTGGGTCTTGAACTCAGGACTGCCACGATGTAAAGTCTATAGAGTTATCACGAATTCGTGCAGAAAACGAAATACTTAGAAGGTAATTCCATATAGCTGAGGTGACCAAAAATGCACTGTAAATATTATATTATGATCAACAGACCGCTTGAGATGAAGCAGAGTTGAAATGAAACACTGGATCTTTTATCATTTATAAAAAATCTTCAAATCCATCACAAATAATAGCGCACGAAGAACTCCTCAGATGAAACAAAATACTCTGTACAAGAACATGCGAAGACCGCTAACCCCTACCAAGGTCGAGCAATCCGTCCG
>NC_089747.1:36841226-36868726 GCF_040412425.1 Macrobrachium rosenbergii
TATTGTTTTATCAATTTAGGCAACAAAAAATGATCCTCTGGTTAGTGAAAACGTTTTGCCTTATATGATTTTAATTCATCCGTAACTCATAATCTTATCAACGTATTGAGTTACCAGATTTTGCGAAGCAGCTTCACATATGTACAGTAGAAATGCTAACCTTGCACCTAACAACTTCTTGGCCAGATCAGTATCAACATTAACAAGCTTCAAATAAATAAGTGATAAGTAGTATAAGAAATTAACTTTAATGTCAACAGTAACGAGTGAAAAGCCTAACTTTATTACTTATCTGAAAGAATCCAGTAATACTATGGACAATCCGGTCCTCGGATTGCCCTGGCTGATGTTTATTTCGTTCTTGCGACCGACAGGCTTTGAAAATTCCTTGGAATTCTTTCTCTGCTTATGCTTTCCCTATTTTAACAGGAGGACTTAATGTATTTTTTTTTTTGGTGTAGCACTCAATTTTTTCTCCTTTGCATTTCTTTTTTCATATGTCCTACCTCTCTCTCTCTCTCTCTCTCTCTGATTAATATATATATACTGTACACACACCCACACACACACACACATATATATATATATATATATATATATATATATATATATATATATATATATATATATATATATATATATATATATATATATATATATAAAACATCATGTGTAATCAATAATCAATTAAAAAAATGATGCAGTTGTCAAGCGAATAGGCGAGCGAATACTAAACACAAACATATTCAGAATGCAAGGAAAAACGGCCTAATGATTAGTAACGGATATATATTACAGGGTGTCAGGATAACGGATCAGGTTACTAACACGAAGAAGATCCACACGAAACAGGACAAGAAAAATGGATCTCTGTAATAATTGTCAAGAAACACTTAACTTTGAGTTCCTGCGACGTTATCAACGAAAACATTCATTACAAGCCGAAGAAATAACTTCAGCAAATAAGTAAAAAAGAAGAGCAAATACACGACACCATAACAAGGAAAATGCTAACCATTGTGTAATAAATAGCTCTCAAGGACACGAACCTCTTTGAGTTCCTTCGTTATTAACCTTCCCGCCTCGCTCGTCACTTCGCATAGCTGCTCAGCCAGTTCGGCAGCTGCAGTTTGACCTGAAATACAGTATGAAATATGCTGTTAATGAGTTAACTTTATTAGTAGCAGTATTATAAAAGTGCTGTATTGTTATGACAGGCTTTGAAAATTTCTAGACTCCTTCAGGATTCGTCCGAAGGATAAGTTTCGGAAAACGACAGGTGACAGTGGGCAAAAGAAAAAAATGTAGAGGAAATTAAGCACCTTAGTAGGAAGAAGATGAAAAGTATGAGTCAGTAATTAGTGCAGCCAAAAGATGTGAATGATATTTCTTTCCATACGGTAAGATGCAACATGACAATGATTTATAATGAGCTATCGCTAATGGGAATGCAGATTGATTACACGCTATGCATAAGGTTTTTGCTCCGGATCTGTGGCCAAATAAGGCCGTGCCACATGAGTATGCTTTCCGGCAACTCGTGCATTTTGACACTTTATGCCTTCTGGGTATCTCATACCATCTAGCAACTTGCACTTTGCGATATCTATTCGTGTTTTCCCCTTTTATATCACCTTGCCCTTTCTGGCATTCCGTACTTGTTGATATCTTGGGCAATTTGATATATCATGCTGTCTGAGATCTCGTGCCTACTGGTATCTTGTGCCATCTAGAACCTCATCTTGTCTGACATCCTGTACTATCCAACATCTCATCCTTTCTGGTAAGTCCTACTATCCCGTACCATCTCGAACCATCTTGCGTCTCTCCATTCTGGCATTTCATGCTTTTTGATGTCTTGTGCTGTCTGATATCTTTAGCTTTGTGGCATTATTGCTTTCTGGCATTTCACCCTTTCTGGTCTCTCAATTTACCTGTTGTCATTTCACCAACTACTTAATAAATTTTGCATCAAACAGGCAATACTGATGACAAAACTGAAGTGAGGGGTGCTCGTACTCGTGACTCCTCTTTAAGGAATATTTACGCTCAGAATTTTGCACTAGCAAAGTAAAATCTTGGTTAATTAGCATTATATTAAAACATTCTTCATTTTGCCAGTATTCACATATATGTTATCCAGGCCAATATTTTATGTGCTTTCCTTTTTCATTTTACTGCTATTTTCGTTTTTCGCTTTTTTTTTTTTTTTTTTTTTTTTGTCAGCAAAATGCACATTTTACTCCCACCTTCAACTTATTGTGCCTGACTAGCGCCTTGATTGAACTGCAGAAAAAAGTTGCCCGTACAGATACTGTCCACTGTCGTATATGAATATTTTGGTGTATTACTGTGCTCCTTAAGACAGTCTCCATAATCTAATTTCATTGATATTTTATGACTTTATCTGTGCTTCTCTTTGTTCGTTTTTTGTCAATTTATGACTTTAATTTCAGCGGAACACCTTGATAACGTGCAGTGTAACTACTTTTACCGATTTTCTAATTTTACCGATTATTATTCGTCTAATATATCTGCTTGGTACTTATATCAGTCCGCTTCTGTTTATTTTCTCTTTTCTTAAGCAGACCTCTACGGCAGAAACGACGTTTCCGCATTGTCCTTTTGTGCTACCATTTGTCCTAAGCAGTCATTTTGTTTAGTGAATTAATGTTCGGTAAATGAAATTAGATCATTAAAGACTAATCTATAATATAGACGTTATCAATGGCATTCCCCTTGTCTCCCCTCAAGCAATTTCCATGACAAATGATGCATGTAATGATAACTTTATCATATGTCATCATAATTGTTATGTTTGTGTGACTCCTCGCCTCATTGTTCTTCTCGAATTCAGTCCAGTGCTATTGTCTGCTATCTACCGGAATTTCGAAAGTAAATGTAGCTTATAAAAGAAATGGCAAGCAAAATGAAATGGAGTAGAGAAAGGTGAGAAGAAGCAGCCAGGAGTGTCGAGAAAATAAACATTTTACATTTTTTAACACCATTTCATTGTTATGGCAATCCATTATGTTTATATTCACAGTTCTATAAATTATATTGTTATTTTGCAATTTTCAGTCATTCTCATGGGTATAGGAATGACAAATTTTATCATTATTATTGTATCTGTTGTGGTCGGCGTCGTTATTGCCTCTTTAAAGCACCAGTTCGCTCGTTTAAATGATTCGGAAATCGGTACTGGTGTTTCTTTAGAATTATTTGACCCGAATGCTCTAACTGTTGCCTTAGATTAATCCCGCCCCATATCGGCAAAGGCCCTTCCTCATAACAGAGGCCCTTAAACAAAGAATAATGGTGCGATGCGGTGAAAAGAGGCCTGGTGTGGCCCTCTTGGCATATCATTGACATGGAATCTTTTGAGCTTCCTTTTGTTCATCTTTATACTTCTCCCTCATCGCCTGGCCCACGACGAACTCTCTGACCTAGGGTCGACTTTATATCAACATTGTATGCCTGCCAGCAATTAAGGCATTTGATGGTTACTTCCGGCGTAATGACCCAGCTAATTGCTTAGGGGTTTACAGGGTTCCATCGCTCTAGCGTTGCCTCCCGATGGAGTTAGGGAGCTCTGTTAATAGGTGGAAGGGTGGGGGGGGGCATAATTAAGAGGGATTAGAACCCAATCGCGTGATCACCGGAAGTTTCTTGCATCAGCAAAGGTATTAGTCTCTTGTCGTTTTATTTCTAGACTTACGACTGGTTGTATAAGGGGAAGGTGCATTTCGAATTATGGTCTCCGTGTTTAGTATATTTTGCTGCTTGTTGCTGTGCTTTCCGTGCTTTACTTATGTGTGACTATTTTCATTTTTAAAAATTACAATGTATGCTCCCATCAGCGACATGTTGCAACCGGTTGTTTTTTCAAGTTGTTTCCTGATATGTATGAATTTACTGTACGCATATGTATATGTATATGTATATATATATATATACACATATATATATATATACATACACATACATGTATATATATATATTTATATATATACTGCTAACGGGGTTTACGTGGCATAGTATACTTACTACACTTCCGTTTGGCATCAGTCTCCCGTTTAATCTAGTATGCTAGACTATAAATATAAAAAGTGTTCATCAATACTGAACAACAATTTTAATCATAATTACTATCCTTTTTCCTGGAGGAGGAATTACACAACGATGTCCTAAAACAGTTTTCATTAATACACGCGTATGTATGTATTCTTCAAGGATTAAGTCACTGCCATGCCATAAAATCGACAGAATCTCGGAAGAATAATGACACCAGTGACTGGCAGCACGAAAACACCACCTGGGCGATTATGGAGTAAAACGGAAGAAGGGTTTTTGTGGGCGAGTTTTACCGGCTCATAATTCTCCACATTACTAAAATAAGCGACTGAGTGAGAGCCAGGCAACATGGCAGGCTCACCTGTATCGTGATCACCTGCGCTGTTTTGGTTCTGCTTTTTTTTTTTTTTTTAAGCACGCCACAGTTGGCACTGCGTTGTCCTTTGTTATCCTGATTTTTTCTTTGTTCATGTGAATGCTTGTCTGCTACAAGTCTTAACTAGAATATGACAGGTAATCTGGCATTTTCCGAAAACCTTGCTCGATGCTCAAGCGGCTTGTTGCTGATTCTGCTTTTGGTTTCATGCCGTAGTCAGCGCTGTGTCGTCCCTTCTTGCTTTTGTTTTCTTGTTGGTTTGGTTGTTTGTCTAGCGGATGATAAGTCCATAACGCGATGGTA
This sequence comes from Macrobrachium rosenbergii, assembly GCF_040412425.1. Classification (NCBI taxonomy): domain Eukaryota; kingdom Metazoa; phylum Arthropoda; class Malacostraca; order Decapoda; family Palaemonidae; genus Macrobrachium; species Macrobrachium rosenbergii. The sequence continues at coordinate 36,845,980 of NC_089747.1, forward strand.
TAGATATACTCATATTGTCCAACCTTGACCACTTCTGGGCATTAGTGTAGAATTTTGGTGTAAAATATTGCGAGTTTTTTTAATTCGTTCAAAAGTTCTGTGTATTTTTATGCAGCAGTATTTTTTCTAATCCGAAATCTGTTTTACTTACGTCTGCAATTGCTTTTCCTCTTTTTGTGTTATCTGCCTATCTATCAGTCCATCTGGTTATTTTCTTGAGCTGTCCCTGTACCTGTCTGTATTCGCACACAAACGCATCTTCATAATTGTTCACTCACTAAAGATAACATAGAGGGAGTAACCGTACGAATGTTGACGTTTGAGGCAAACCAAATCGCCCTATGGGTCATTCACCACCTTTCACAAATGATTCACTGCGGTCAGTTCACGGATCAATTCACTGTATAAGCATTGCGTGATTGTGAGGTAGGCGTCGTGCGCAGAAGACAAATAAATCGTGATCGAATTTTGCGTACGAACCTATAGTGACAGGTGGAACGTATATCATGAGCAATAGTGAACCGGTCTGTGGTTACATAAACGTATAAATATATATTGTTACAGATACACATGAACATAGACACACACATGTATGTGTGTGTAAACACTTGCATACATGAACACACATATACAAACACACACAAATACACACACACACACACACACACACACACACACACACATATATATATATATATATATATATATATATATATATATATATATATATATATATATATGAATGTATATGTCAGTGCGTGCGTGTATGTATGTATGTATGAATGTATGTATGTATGTATGTATGTATGTATGTATGTATGTATGTATATATGTACGTGTCAGTCTGTCCATGTGGTCGCGCATGTGCATGTAAGTACAACAGTTGTAAAAATGTTATTACACTTACTGAGGAAATCGAGATCCAGTCCCTCCGAAGGCTGTGTTGACCTGTTGCTGCCGAGACTTGCATCTGGTGTGTCTGTTTTTCTATATTCCGGTTCGTCGTCGATCATCGGGACGTCGAGATCTTCGTAAAGGGAGCGTCTCTTGCTTTCACCGTCCTCCTGCTTCGGGGGCTTCTTGTCTTCTGGGCTGTCTGCGATTATCAAGACAGACTTCCTCGCGCTGTGGTCCCTCGGCTGGGTGTTGCCCATATCTTGTTTGTTCCGGAGTTTTACGTTCCCGTCCTTCTTCTGCAATTGTTCGTCTACTTTTGGTCGATCCCGATGGCTCCAACAGGCCGTCACCTTGTCCTCTGGGTCCTCCAGCTTGTCCAACTTTTCAGACTTTGGTGACGCATCTGGTGGCGTCTTCTTGTCTTTGTCCTCCCCTTGGTTTTTGATGTTCTCTTCGTTGTTGTTATCATCCTCGATATTCTTTTTCCCGTTTCCGTTAACTGAATCAGTGTTCTCATTTGCTGGATAAGAAGGAAACGGTTTCGACTCCCTAGGCGTACCGTCGGGAGAGAGGTGGACGCTCCCCTTTCGAGGGCGTGGAGTATTCGGAGCATCCACTGGATATCCCAGGATGTCATAGAGCTGTCCTCTCAGGGCCATGGCTGGATTGTACAGATAGTTGGGTTCGTCACACAATTCGGCATGAGTCGGCTTCACTGGTTGCTTTTTGTCACTTGGACTGGGAGGGTGGGAAAAGGGTGTGTTTGGAGGTGTCGGGAAGTCGTGAGATATTGGTTCCTTAGACTTGGGCACTTCGTAGCTTTCGGACTTGCTGCGCCTGGGACTCTGCGGCTGAGATATGGGGGACGGAGGCATCTCGGATATCAAGTCCTTTGTTCCGGGAGAGATCTGGCTGCCGGTCACAGAAGGAACTGTAGAACAAACATCACCATTCGACGCCTGCTGTGTCGTAGGGCCTCCGGAGGGAGGCGTGTCCAAGGGCATCGTAGGAAGAGACTGGCTGGTAGCTACAGTTGGCTTTATGGGAGATGGTAGATCGGCGGGCAGTTCCCCATCGCTTTCGTCATACATCGGGTTCATTGTCCCGAAACCAGTGTCTGAGTGAAAAGGGAAATTTTTGAACAGGGTAGCCATTGGATTGAAGCTCTTTTTAGACGCCGCTGAGGTAGTAGAAGCTGTAGAAGTTCCTGATGGTGATCGCTTGAGGCCATATAACGCAGCGATTGCGCTCTCTTCCTTCGTAGGGGACCCAGGGCCAGAAGCTCCATCAGGGTTATCGTCGAGGGGTTCAGGTGTTTCTGATAAGGGTTCGGAACCCTTCTTCTGAGGCAATACTTCACTCATGGCAGTGGACGTTTTAAATAGTGTGTACTTCTCAAAGATTTATAATTGCGTTATAGTTCACATCACACCATTAATTAAAATGTACCTGGAAGAAAAATATCAAGCTTAGAGACATGTAGAGAATGACATAAAAACCATTACGTGAAAATGAAAACCAGCATTCCAAAGAAATTCACTGTATGAGCTTTATGAGGACTATGAGTATTGTTTGTGATGCAATCGATGCAGAAAACAGCATTCATCTAGTATGCTTATATTCAGATATATAATTTCATCTCTTTATTTATCTTCCCTTAAAACTTCTCTTCTAATACACATATGGACAATTTAGGCTGTGGGGCCTTACTGTGGTACATTAGAGTTGTACGATAATATTTTTGCAACATAAAAATGTAATCGATTTGTATCAAAAGAATCTTTTTTCCAATTTTTTAAAAGCAAAGTAAAAACATAAGTACCTAATTACGGACATGTGGTTTGTTAAAGGAAATTCAATTTTAAGACATGTCGAACCTTGTGTGAGAGAGAGAGAGAGAGAGAGAGAGAGAGAGAGAGAGAGAGAGAGAGAGAGAGAGACCTGTCATCATGTTGCCTTTGTTTATCACAAGTATTGATAACTAGTAATAATCTATAAAGAAGCTTCTAGGCCTAAAGGAAACGAGAGAAAGGAGAAGGGAAGGAATAAGTGTGAAGCGAAACTATGCAGGAAGCGAGGGAGACCGGCCTCGTCAGTGACAAGAGATTATAAGAGAGGGGAAAGAAGAAGCATTAAGAAAATTCAGAAGAATGGTAATAAAGGAAAATACTTATTTGTATATATATATATATATATATATATATATATATATATATATATATATATATATATATATATATATACGTACATGGATATATATCTATATATACATATAACTACATACACACACACACACACACACACACACACATATATATATATATATATATATATATATATATATATATATATATATATATATATATATATATATATATATATATATATATATAATGTGTGTGCGTATACACACACAAAAATATATATGTATATATATACATATATATATATATATATATATATATATATATATATATATATATATATATATATATTACTAAAAGGACCTCATTCAAACTGGATGGTATCTAATGGAGTTTTTATTCAGAAAGTTACAAGCTTTCTTGGACAAACAGTCCACATTATCAAGTATCCGTACAATTGTACGGATACTTGATAATGTGGACTGTTTGTCCAAAAAAACTTTAAACTTTTGAATAAAAACTCCATTAGATACCATCCAGTTTGAATGAGGTCCTTTAGTAACTCTACTAATGCACAGAACAATTGTGTATGTGATAAAGTTAACATATATATATATATATATATATATATATATATATATATATATATATATATATATATATATATATATATATATATATATATATATATATATATATATATATATATATATATATATATATATATATGTTTATATGTAAATTCATACATACACGCACACACATAACACAGCACACAAACATATATACATACAAACATACATACACACACACACACACACATATATATATATATATATATATATATATATATATATATATATATATATATATATATATATATATATATATACATATATATATATATATATATATATATATATATATATATATATATATATATATATATATATATATATATATATATATATATATATATATATATATATATATAGATATATTTACAATTTAACCTGGGAAATGCTTACCATGAGCCAGTTATAGACTCTAAATGAATTATTTCGTTACTTACCTCTATTTTTGTATGAAACCTGACTGCTGTTGATTCAAGAAATCGTAAAAACAAAGGAAAAAGGGAATTTATATGAGCTGATGGTATTTGTAAGTAAACATGTTAGGGTAAGTTTAAATTTACGTGTATTTACATGAAATGAAATATCAGAAGATGAAATGGACTAATCAGGCATGCAAGGCCTGAGAGGTTAATTATAACTGGGAAAACTTGTAAGTATGTCCGTCAGTGTGATGATGCTGACACAAGGCACAGTCAAGAGAGATTTCCACGGCTAACAGAACCTCTGTAAGGAGAGAGGTTCACGAATTAAAAGCCAGTAAGGACGCAGTAAAATATACACAGGACAAGGTGAGCACAGAGGGTGCCAAGAAGCCTTGAACACATGATTTTATGTAATTATTTAAGCACTGGCATTAACATAACACTGCCCTAACAAGGCAAGACTGATATGGAAATACTGGCACTTGGAAATGGTAACAGGAAATTTAGTTAAAACAGTGTGACTGATGGGAAGAACCTTTACAACAGATCACTTTACCTTGTAGAAGGGGTGGCTTCAGTGAGAAATGGCGGCAGAGGAAGGACTGGGCTTCTCTGGTAAGAATATTAAAGGTCCCTACAAAATAGGACCACGTGGTAGGGCATGGCTTGCTGAAGGAGATGTATCTCTCTCGTGTCCAGCAATGCGTCTCTCCCATTGTTCCTTCGATGAGACCCTTATATGATGTTGGTCAGGGGGCAGGAGGATACAGGTACATTGGGTTGGTTGTCATCTGTGACTCAGTCCAAGGTGTGCCTGCCAGCTGTCCTCTCTTAATCCAGGCTTAGGATTCTAAAAGCAAAGTCTCCCACAGTCATATGTTCCAGAAGAGAAAGTTGAAAAGGATATAAAACGATTAACAAGATTAAAGGAGGGACCTATATTCCTGTCGTCCTTCCTTGTCAGGCAGTGCCCAAAATGCACTGTTGTATTTTCAAGCTTTAAATGAAGCATTTAACAGTTGGGATTCTTGAGGAATTATAAGAACTCCCCTCCCAAGCTGACATCTCGCGCCTTCAGTCTGATGCGAATGTCTACCAAACCAAGGATTCAGCAGCCAAATCCTTTATACTACTCTAATTTTCTCGTTAACAGCACTCACTTATATTTAGTAACCTAAATCTCTCTGCATCATATGAGATAAATGAAAATTTACTTAATAAAGAATTCAATATTTTACGTTAACTGCAAAGTAAGAAAAAGTAATAAAGGTTTTAACCTGAAATTACTGTTACCTTTAAAACAGGTACATTTACAATTATAAGAAAGTTTCTGTAAGTATTAAAATACACTAGCTTTAATTGGCCTTCTTAAGGTAAATCTCAAAAGAAATATAAATAAATGATCATAAGTGTTCAAGTGTGATAAATCATAAGTTACTGTTATTTTGAAACAGGAACAGTCACAAATATAAGAAAGTTACTGTGAATATTAAACACAAAAACTGTAAGTGGTTTCCTTAATGTAAGTCTTAAAATAATCATGCACTTAATTTTTAGTAGTGTTATAGTCAAAGACATGCAGTTACTTTGCCTTGAGGAGGCATTACAATGAAATGTACATGGTTCGTTAGGTGTCGCCATGTTACTTAAGTTGACGGCACAGTGCCAGACGTGGCACTGAAGCCAATGGTGTTTTTGAGCATGAAGTTAAGTACAAGGAAGGACAGACAAATATGTAAAGTACACGGTCTTTTCAATTCACAGACTCGGGGTTTAAGTTACGAGGGAATAACAAAGAAGGCAAATGATAATGTTAAAGAAAAATGATGATTAATATCTCGAAATTATATCCTTTAGCCAATGAAAATGGCTTAGGTTTATTCTTTTGCTCAAGGGTCTTCAAAAGGAAGTCATAGGACTTACCAAAATTTGGATGTCTGTCAATTGCACTCTGCATTGGCAGGGTGGGAACAAGGTAAAATATAAGCCTTTGTGAGGCGTAAAATATGACTAATTGAAAAATATAATGAAGGGAAAAATGTTAAAGGAAAAGAATAAATTACTGTTATAAGAAAATAAATAGGTGAGGAAATCTGACACACTCTTTTGGCACATTGCCAAATTTGCACTGGTGCCAGGAGAGTTCATCAGCTCTCTTTAAGCTACCTGACATTACTTACGCCCGTGATTTCTGCAGCAGATCTCTTTATGTTAATGGTTCTCCTTGGTAGGGGAATCTGTCGAACGGCTTCCGAGGAGGACATTGAAGTACCACCTGTGTCGGCTTCTTTGGCAACCGAAGCAGGGGCATTCATTGCAGGCCATTTAAGACACAGCAGAATTCTTACCCATGGTCGTGTCCACAGAGGACCGGGAAAGAGAGGAAGAGGTCGCAGTGGACGCGATAGGCTCGCAGGTTACCATGACCAGCTCAGGCACTGCTTGTGAGGACGCACCTTCAGTTGAGCTCCTGCTGTGGTTGGAAGAATTCGTCTCTCTTACCGGAGCTGGTAGCAGAGCCAGGCCAGGAGAAATGAGGGGACCCTGATTTGGATCTCTGGAATGGAGATCAGGGACGTGCTCGGGTGCTGGCACTAAGGCAGGGTCAGGCACTATTATTTGATTTGGAATTTGCTCGTCGTTCGGGACGGACAGAGCTTGGCACTGCTCAGTGCATGCAAGTGGCATTGGCATTGATTGGGAATTGAGTTTGGAATCTCCTGGAGGGAGATCTATTTGGGGCTCTGGCACTGGCACTGGGGAAGGCCGGGTCCCGTAATGGGATCTGGGATTGATCGTGATGGAGGGGGGGGCCACTGCACATTGTACTCAGGTGGCACTGGCAGTGTAATGAGTGTAGGCGTTTGAGGCTTACTCGTGCCTAATGAATGATGTGGGGGATTTGGACCCCTGGATTGCTGTAATTTAGTTGGGGACTGGAAGTCCTGTCCCAGGAGGATGTTATAACTTCCAGGAATATAGCTTGCTACTGCAAGGTTACAAATTTTGGATTTATGAGGTCTTTTAACTCTCAATTGAACAGTAGGGAGTATCATTTTAAATTGATTGATACCCTCAATTGTGTCAAGTTTACGTTGGTTAATGATAGCTCCATAGGGAACTTTGTCTTTTCTTATGAGAGAAATTTGTGTGCCAGAGTCATCAAATGCCTTGACTTGGCATGGTGGGTGGCTACCTTGAGGAGGTGCCACATATATGGGACCATTGGCTGGAGGGCCTAAGGACTTGGGGTTCGTAACTGCCAAGGCAATGGCGGGAGTACTTGATTTATTATTGGGGCATTTTGCCCATGTGGGAGAGTGGCCATAAACTTTGCAAGCCATGCAATAGCCTGGCTATAATCCCTCCAGAGCACAGCCCCTGTGGAGGGCGCAGGCTTGTTAGTTGGGGGATTCCCGGGTGAGGGTTTGTTTCGGCACTGCTCGGTGGAATGCCAGGATTTCTTGCAGAACCCACAAACAACGGGCTTTGGTGAGTGCCCATTCTTGGGTGGAGGGGCGCCGGAGTTGAAAGAAGGAGGTCATATTTTACGTCCCAATGAACTTGGATGGGTGTGATGGGTGTCCCACGTGTTGGCGAGGTGACAGCACTCTGCTAGAGTGGGGGCGCTTTTTCGCATACATGGATGGCTAGGGCGGAAGGGGTGTAATATAAAAGATTTTCAATCTTGAACCACTCGAGGATGTCCTCAGCGGTGGAGACTCCCAGGGACTCTAGCCATTTAGAGAGAGCCCTATCAGACCAGGTCTGTCCTGCTTTTTTTATCTGGCCTCTCCAGCATCGTCTCCAGTGTTTGTGAGTGATTTCATACGCCTTTGTGATCACCTGGCGCACTTCCACCCATTTCCCTTGATCCTCCTTGGGGAGGGCATTGAAAACAATTAGATCATTTCCTCAGAGGAATTTTCCCCAGAGTAGGGAGACTTCAGCGGGAGCGAGTGGGTAGGAACTAAGGACCCTCTCTGCCCGATCGAGCCACACCTCGGGCTCGGCCTCGGTCCACTTGGGCATAAAAGTATGAGCCTGAGTGAGGGCAGATGCCCCAGGGGCTAGGGAGGAGCTAGCGGTGCCAATTTGGGTCATCTGTAGCTCATGGACCCGCTGCTTTTCCTCCCTTTCGAACCTATCCTTTCTTTCTTGTTCTTCCTTTTGTCTTGCGTGTTCTTCTCTTGCAAGTCTATCTAGCCTATCTTCCTTCTTCTCCCTTCTCTCTTGTTTTTCCTTCTTCTCCTTTTTCCCTTGTTCCTCCTTTGTGAGATTATCTAGCCTATCTTGTTCTTCCTTCTTCTCCTTTCTCTCTTGTTCTTCCTTCTTCTCCCTTCTTTCTTGTTGTTCCTTCTTCTCCTTTCTCTCTTGTTCTTCATTTGCAAGTTTATCTAGCCTATCTTGCTATTCCTTCTTCGCCTTTCTTTCATTCTCCCTCTCCTGCTATTCTGCCTCTCTTTCCACCTTGGCATCATCCACTTTCTCTTGGACCCACTCCCTCAGGGCTTGTCCTGAAAGTCCCTTGTCCTTTCCAGCGGACATATAGAACTTGAAGTCCTCGTTTTGTTGGGTTCTGGATATCGTAGACATCTTGAGATAACGCTTATATGGGTGTGACTTTTCAGAAAGTCAGTATGTCTGAAAAGACTCAAATTTCAGGGTTTCTGACAAACCCAAGTTTGTTCGTGTTGAACTAATTTTAATATGTCTGAATAAGACTGAGTTTTTTCTTGATGAACAAATTTTAATATGCCTGAGTAAGAATTGGTGGGTTCTTGATGAACGAATTTTAATATGTCTCGCAAGACATAAATTGTATTCTATTTCACGCATGGACTCAGCCAGCTATTGCGTGAATGTTGGGGTTTTTTGGTTCGCCTCATAGGATGTGACTTGTTTGCAGGGAAAGAATTTTTAAAATTTGTCTCATAGGACATAGTTTTGGATTCACACACAGACTTGGCCGACTATCGCTTGAAACTTAAAGCTTGGTTATGGGAGCGTTCGCCCATTCACTATTCTGCCTCGTAGGGCGTGGATTTGTTCGCAGGGGACTGGTTTGGTTTTGTCCTGGAGGACGTAGAGATTTGGTGTTATTTTGCTCACAGACAAGGCCGGCTAAGGCGCAAATTTGTGTTTTCTAGTGATAAGAAAAAAAAATTTTCTTCTTAGGGGAGTCCCGATGCGGGTTAGGTTCGGGAACTCAGTGAGCGTTGTGACACTCTTAGAATAATAACCCCAACAAATAAATAATATAAAATAAACCGAAGAAAATAAAAAGAAAGGACGTAACGTAAACCTAAAAACAATGGAGACACTGATAACTGGCGCAGAGGAGGGTGGGTAAGGTTTATATACGGATACAAATTGGTGGGTTACAGAGCCAGCTGTTTTTTGAAGTACACTTCTATTTATTTTTATAGAAGTGGTAAGTTCATCGTCGAGAGACAGATAAGCTAAAATTATATTATTTGCAAGTTACACTGACAAAGTTGCATATTTTGCCAGCCCTAATAAGAGCCTTTTCCTCCAAATCCTAATATAAGTGCAAAACTTAATTCTGTTATGCATGGGCACTGTTTGCCTAAGTCATGTGCGTATGTATTTGCCTTTTCCTATTTTTAGACCACAAGTGCCCTGGTAACAACTTGGGTTTGAGGAGGAACTGACAGCTCAAGGTCACCTGGTACACAACTGGCCACAAAGGGAAATGACCAGCGTGGGAATTTCCCGAGACTGACCCTGCTTATACAAACATTAATACACTTATGATTTGTTTAGAAGATAAAGTTTTTCTCTTAGGCTTGCTGAAAATTTCCCTGGGAACGGCATGAAGGCCACATGGTCACAGCGGACTTTTCAAGCAAAGCAAAAGATAACCACAAATAAACAGAGAGAGGAAAAAAAAAAGGTCCCTTATGCTTATGTATGAAATAGCAGGAACACTTTAAAATGAAACAGAATTTATCATGTGTGGTGCTGTGCTGTGAGGAGGAATGTGCACAAATAAAATATGAAGCAAACAAATTTTACACTTTCTGAGATTTTACTCTCAAGTGTTTGCCTAACCGATTCCTAACCTCTACGAGAGAGAGAGAGAGAGAGAGAGAGAGAGAGAGAGAGAGAGAGAGAGAGAGAGAGATTAAACTCTCTCAATACCAGGGATACAGAATTTGTTGATTGACCCATGTGGGATCTAAAACATGTGCCTAGCTATTCCAAGACGACAAATTGTCTGGATAACACAAGAAGGAAATACACGCATTATTTCCTTTTTTATTTTCGATGCTTCTTAATTCCCTAGGTAGCCTATGTGAAAACATGCAAGCCCTCATGCAGGCGCTATCAAAACTTGTGTAACGGATACTAACTCTCTCTTCTCGATGAGTGGATTGCATGCACTTGCCTAATGTTTCCCTATTTCTATTTTCAGCCACAATTTCTCTTCCTATCCTAATATAAAATAAAAACAATCACTGGGTGGAAACTCCTTGACTGTACGCATGCGGAATTTACGCAAAGGTTCATTTCTTTGTCTCGCACCCAGCCTAGCTTCGCTAGTCATTGATACGGCAAGTAGCAATTGCAGATTGCGAGATCCTGGCAAGGTCGTCATTTTTACGATTTAACCTAGGGAAATGCTTACTATGAGCCAGTTATAGACTCTAAATGAGTGATTTTGTTACTTATCTCTATTTTTGTATGAAACTTGACTGCTGTTGATTCAGGAAATCATAAAAACAAGGAAAAAGGGGGAACTTATATGAGCTGAGGGCTCTACTCACAAGGTATTTGTAAGTAAACATGTTAGTTTAAAATTACGTGTATTTACATGAAATGAAATATCAAAAGATGAAATCAGGCATGCAAGGCCTGAGAAGTTAATTATAACTGGGAAAACTTGTAAGTATGTCCGTCAGTGTGATGATGCTGACACAAGGCACAGTCAAAAGAGATTTCCACTGCTAACAAACCCTCTGTAAAGAGCAAGGTTCACGAATTAAAAGCCAGTAAGGACACAGTAAAATATACATAGGACAAGGTGAGCAAAGAGAGTGCCAAGAAACCTTGAACACACAATTTTATGTAATTATTTAAACACCAGCATTAACATAATACTGCCCTAACAAGGCAAGATTGATATGAAAATACTGGCACTTGGAAATGGAAATAGGAAATTTAGTTAAAACAGTGTGACTAACGGGAAGAACCTTTGCAACAGATCACTTTACCTTGTAGAAGAGGTGGCTTCAGTGAGAAATGGCGGCGGAGGAAGGGCTGGGCTTCTCTGGTAAGAATATTAAAGGTCCCTACAACATAGGACCACGTGGTAGGGCATGGCTCTCTGAAGGAGATGTCTCTCTCTCGCGTCCAGCAGTGCGTCTCTCCCATTGTTCCTTCGGTGAGACCCTTATATGACGTTGGTCAGGGGGCAGGAGGATACTTACAGGTACATTGGGTTGGTTGTTATCTGTGACTCAGTCCCAGGTGTGCCTGCCAGCTGTCCTCTCTTAATCAGGCCTAGGATTCTGAAAGCAAAGTCTCCCACAGTCATATGTTCCAGAAGAGAAAGTTGAAAGGGATATAAAACGATTAAAAGAATAAAAGAGGGACCTTTATTCCTTTTGCCCTTCCTTGTCAGGCAGTGCCCAAAATACACTGTTGTATTTTCAAGCTTTAAATGAAGCATTTGATGACTGGGATTCTTGGGAAATTATAATATATATATATATATATATATATATATATATATATATATATATATATATATATATATATATATATATATAAATATATATACTATATATTATATATATATATATATATATATATATATGTATATATATATATATAATATATATATATATATATATATATATATATATATATATATATATATATATATATATATGTATATATATATATATATATATATATATATATATATATATATATATATATATATATATATATATATATATATATATATATATATATATATATATATATATATATATATATATATATATATATACATATACATATACTGTACAGTATATGCAGATATACTATCGATAAAAATAAAACACGAGGAATAAATGCTAACCGGCTGTGTCTGTAGTTTTTTTCGAACATCTTCCAGCTGATTTGTACATATCTGTTTATTTTTTTTCCTAACGCCTGTCGTGTGTTATTAGTTAACTTCATCACATTTAGGATTGCTGTCGTCTAACGAAGGCCAGATTCTGTCAGGTTGTATATCTCTTGGCAATCCTATTCGACCTATTATTAGTTCTTTTGGCTCTATTACTCATAAATTATCGAAATGGCTGGTTAAAATTCTTGAACCTTTAGTATTAAGTATTTCCAACTCTACAATGAAACATAATGCAGACCTAACAGAAAATCTAAATATTCTAAATATTAATTTTCAGTGAAAATGGTTAACTTTGATGTTACATATTCATTTACAAAAGTACCTACAGATGACTTGCTTGAATATTTATCAGCATTTGTAGATGTTAGTGATCTACCTTTGTCTACATGTCTCGTTCAGAACTGATCAAACTTTGTATTTCTAATTCGTTTTTTACTTTTGATGAAAAATTTGGTGCACAAAAGTTTGGAATCGCAACAGGAAATCCTCTTTTCCCTGTTTTAAGTAATTTATGTATGGAAATTTTTTAACCAAATTTTTAACTGGCTTTTTACTGTGTGGTTTTCTGTGGTTTAGATACAGTATGTAGATGGCGTCTTTTGCATGTGGCCTTTATCAGGAAATGTACATACATTTCTTTTACAATTGAACAATTTGGCACCTTGCATTGATTTCGCTTTTAGATGTAAATGTTCACATTGCTCCACATGGCTTTAAATGTTCTGTTTATAAAAAACCCTAAAAATAAAGTTCAAATATCCATTATTATTGAAATCATCATAGCGACAGAGTAATGAAGGCTTCATTTTCTTCTGTATTCTTAAGAGCTTTAAATATCTGCAGCTCTGAATTTCTTCAGAAAGATTTTGAGCATAATTTTAGTATCTCTAATATATTAAAGTATCCTAAATATTTTCCTAAAGGTGTTTTGCAGAGAACACAAAAATTTTTTCAGTCTTTGCGAGAGAGACTTTTAACAATCCAAATGTGCTCACTTTACCTTACAGTGATCTTTTACGGAGTATTCCAAATTTTGGTAAGATTTTTAATATCAATGTTGTTATTAGACTTCCAAACACCCTGAAAAAATATAACGATAAGTAATTTTTCTAGAGTTTCTCAGGGCTGCATTTACAAGGCTGCTTGCATAAATTGCAAATGTCTGTGTAACGGATAATCTGGCACATGGCGTGAGAACAGGACAAATGTCGAATGGATTATTTTTACATATCAATCATTCTAATCATAGGATTGACTGGGATGCCGATAAAGTTATTTTATATTGTAAAACTATAACTCGTAGAAATGAAACTGAATCTGCTTCAGTTAAAAATCACGGTGACTTAATGAATGAAAGTCGAGGAAACTACAAACCTGACTCTTTTATTGTAAAAGAGATTTTTAAGCTTGTTTCTGCTTGATCACTTGTTGAGCTGTCTCTACGTAAAGTACCAGATTAAATTATTCCCTTGATTTCTCGTCATTTTCTGCTATAATGCTCTCTTTGTAAATCTCTCTCAGCGTTTTTACCATTCTACCTAGAAAATGTGTTGAAACTACGTGAAAGAACTTGGTACGTCATTTTATCTTTTTTGTGGCCTCATCTATATTTGTTGTTGCATGCTATTAAGCGGCATAGGAGAATATTTAAATATATATATATATATATATATATATATATATATATATATATATATATATATATATATATATATATACATATATATATACATATATATATATATATATATATATATATATATATATATATATATATATATATAAAAACTGGCAAAAAAACAGTGGACTGACAATACTATATTATCATAAAAACATGAAGTACATAACAATAGGAAAAAGTCCTGTTACTTATTTGTGCTGCTCTGAAAAGCAATTCACTTAAACTAAAACCACATCCACCGGGTTTGAATTGAGGCAGTCTCAAATAACTGACATTTCGTTAACAAAAAGATATCTGAGACTGACTTATTAGTCGCTCCTGTTTCTTGCATCATTCTTCACTATAAAATTTTTAATGATTATCTAAGTCTCTAACGTCCTTACATAAGTAAACTCTAAATTCATAATCGTTATATTTAGAGCTATTGATTCTTTCACAGTCCCATGAGATTTGTTAAAAATTAAAATTATATTTTTTCAATCATTTAATGTTCAGTCCCACTGACATGTGTGGCTAGAGAACGTGTAAATGTCTCACGAAACTATGACAGTTTAATTCCAATTATGCTAAGGTGATTAGACTGGCAACACTTTCCGTGAGTAGCCCAGACCATTAAAAAGAGAGAAAGAATGGCGACAGAAATAGAGAGTCAACCGAAAGACGCACTGTAAGTGATGGAAGTCTTGATTTATATATATATATATATATATATATATATATATATATATATATATATATATATATATATATATATATATATATATTAATATATATTTATTGATATATATATATATATATATATATATATATATATATATATATATATATATATATATATATATATATATATATATAAGACTTCCATCACTTACGAAGTGCGTCTCTCGGTTGACTCTCATATTTCTGTCACCATTCTTTCTCTCATTTTACTGGTCTGGGCTACTCACGGAAAGTGTTGCCAGTTTAGTCACCTTAACATATGGAATTAAACTGTCATAATTTCATGAGACATTTACATGTGTTTTAGCCACACACATATCAGTGGGATTAAATAATATATATATACATACACACACACACACACACACACACACACATATATATATATATATATATATATATATATATATATATATATATATATATATATATATATATATATATACTTATTTGCGTGTGTGTTGCGTTTAATCCCTATTAAAAAATATTCATGTCATGTCTGTACAATAAGATTTTACAAGCACTGCATTGCAGGTAATACAATTGATGATAGTATTGCAAGCATTTTATTCCGAAGACTCATCGAATTTATATTCTCTAGCCACAACATTTTATGTGTATTTTCCCCCCTTTAGTCACTGTATTTTCAACACCCCTTTTTTTCATTTTATTTCTGCATTTGAGACCGATATTATGGTTTCTGCATACTCTCTCTCTCTCTCTCTCTCTCTCTCTCTCTCTCTCTCTCTCTCTCTCTCTCTCTCTCTCTGCTTTATTTTTGATATGTCAATAACTTTAATATTCATATACAAATATAACCCAATTTGTGCGTGAAGATTTCCATATAAGCAATCATAACCTTATTGCTTTTGCTTGTATTTGGTTTTTGTCTTTATAATTAAATATAACATTTATTGTTATTTTCACATATACAGACTCACACAGACACACACATATACTGTATATATATATATATATATATATATATATATATATATATATATATATATATATATATATATATATATATATATATATATATATATATATATATATATATATATATATATATATATATATATACAGTATATATATATATATATATATATATATATATATATATATATATATATATGCATAAACTTGTTATTGTACATATGTTTCATATCTTTGATATTAAAATGCCTGCAGTCTTTTCCTTACATCAGTGAAGAGGCGTGTAAGCGTTTATGATTTTCTAGGCAGAACAAGGAAAAATTACCATTCCAGATAAAGGTGCCCTTTTCACCTGTGCCCGGTTGGATTTTTTCAAAGACCTTTTTCGCGGGAAGGCAGGAGAGGGTTTATTTTTTATTGCTCCCATTCCGTTAGAATTTTTCTCAGAACTGATCAAACTTTGTAATGACGAAGCAGTTTTTACTTCTGTTGATGATTCATTACCGATGAAATTTGATGGTGCCCCAAGTTATGTCATTTTTTATCAGAGTTCATCTTCAGTTGCCGTAAAAGAATCAGACTTCAGCTTTTGTGCAGATGTGGAGATGACGCTTTCTTTATTCTTCATAAAGACGCAGATAATATAGTTTCAGTTGCTCTTTTGATCAATGTTAATAGTGAGATTCCCTCGATACAGCCCACTGCAGAATACGATAATGATATTTGCACACCTTCCTTAGACAGTCACACATCATACTCCATATTCATCTTCTTTTTCATTTGTAATGTAAGGCTACCCAGCTTATTCAGAAATGTGTTTAAAATCTAACGTAGTGGTTAATGAATCATCCTTGCCCTTGGAACCTGTGACGCTGAATGCATATAATTAACCAGAATTATATATTCATGATTTACCAAAATGTAATTAACGCGTCGTTTACATCGCTAGGAAAGTCATTTCACTGTTAAACTGTTGGTGAACCAGTGTCTATGTAGTTAATGCTTCGCATGTAAATAGTCCGATCATGCTACAAAAACAAAATAAACAACTAGAAATATCTTCATTCATTTTCGAAGACAGGGCAGTTATTAAGAGTGAATTAACTTTATCAATCTTAATAAAAGAAAACTGGACTGAAAAATGCAAAATAAAAATATTAAAACTTTTACATAACAAGTGATGAAATTATCCATTATGAGCGTTCTCTTGAACCTTCAGATTTTCAGATTTGTTTCTTGTTTCAGAGACAGAAAAACTGCTGTTTCGCAGAACATGTTCGCCCGAGTGAGTATCTCGTCTATAACGAATGTCTCTCGCTTTAATTTTCGTCATAAATTTACTAGCCTTCTCCTGGCCTGTCATTTCATTTCTGCTGTTCACGAGAGAGAGAGAGAGAGAGAGAGAGAGAGAGAGAGAGAGAGAGAGAGAGAGAGAGAGTCTGCTGATAAAAAGAACCATCAAATGAATGAATGATTTGATACTTGAATGAATGAAAAATTTCTTTCTCTGTTGTGGGAATTTTTCTAAACTTCCGTTTATCACACAGAAACAGGACGATTTCAAGTTAAATAAATTGTATTATTACGCACGTAGGTGTGCTTGCGATATGCAATACCCACATAAATATGATTAGATATACGCACATACGAACACCCACTAACACCAAATATACATAGGCTACATACATACATACATACTTATATCTTATATATATATATATATATATATATATATATATATATATATATATATATATATATATATATATATATATATATATATATATATATATATAAATGTTTGTATATTTGTTTGTCCACTATAGAAATCCGAACTGCTTGACAGACCCAGACAAAATTTTGCACACGGCATCTATGTCACTCCATAAAGGTTTTTAACTCAAAATCAAACTCCTACCCAGTGACAGACATACAAATACAGACAAAACAAATGAAATTTTCAAACTTTTTACATCACCTTTTCTTCAGTATTACTGGGTTAATTCTCATTTTTCTCCTTACATTCCACCCTTTATTCCATGCACTGTCAGACGTATGGTTAACCTACAACAATAAATCCAGATCTCTATAACCTAAATTTTTTATCAGAATTTATGTGAATTTTGATCATAATCTATGATAATTATTGATATAAGTGTTAAACATATACCTCACTGCTTGGTTGCATTGCTAAATTAAATATTTTTGGCTTCATAACAAAGCATATTTCATAGCTATAAAAGCAAGAAACCCAAACCAGCAGGTCCAAAGATTTTCTCCCTAAACTTACACATGCCAGTTGTCTTCCTTACTCGCGCATGCGTAGTAGCTGCTAGCTCAACATGTCATGAAAGATGTATGATGACAGTATATTTTTTTTTTTTATCAGTTCATATGAAAATTTTCTTTTTAATTCGATCATTTCTTCTTCGTTTTTACCTTCAGAATTCGTTATAGCGACTACTTTGTAGCGTCACGATGGAGTATATCATTATAGATTCGGTTTAAATAAGGTTTATGGGGTGTTTGGCAACAGCACTTCACTACATCCCGAAGGCCAGTAGGTCCAACTGTTGTTGCACGAGAGACAGACCTTCTCCCCTCCCACACACACACAAACACACAGACACACTTGAGTGCGAATTGTAGAAATACAATATTTGTTATTTATTGTCTTTGTTCAGTGAGATACTTATTATTCTCTTCTGATAGAGGAACGTAACTTCCCCTTCCCCTTCCTATTCCCTTCTTTTTCCCTCCCCCTTCCCTCCCTCTTCCCCTCCCCTCCCATTTCCCTTCCTCCTTCCATCCCCTCCCCTCCCCTCCTCCCCTCCCTTCCCCTCCCTTTCCCTGCCCTTTCACCCTTCACCCTTCCCCTCCCCTCCCCAGTCCATTCTCCCTCCCCTCACCTTCCCTCTTCCCTCCCCCCTCCCCTTCCCTCCCCTACCCATAGACTGTCATTCAGAGTTTTCTCGGGAAGCACCAGGTTGGTCAGCTAGTATATATATATATATATATATATATATATATATATATATATATATATTTAAATGTAACTATGTAAACTTGTGCTGTATAGAAATCTGAACCACTCGACCAATCTAGACGAAATTTTGCATGTGGCCCTCAATTGACCTAGGGAAGGTTTTTGCATAGGTTTCAAGCCCGTACCCACGCCCTCTGTGATACTTTTATTTACTGTGGTTCTCGGCAAAGACCCAGCCATGGGGTAACATTTTGGATTGATGTGAAACGTGAGAAGTCGGGACTGTAGGTTCTTTCACTTTCTCGCTCAGTGACGGGACGAGTAACGTGACTGGAATTGTGGCCACGCTCACAAAAATTTCCCTGCATCTCCTCTGAATTCTTTTGTCGAGTAAAGCATGTGTACTATCACTGAAAATGCTTTCCTTTCCTGTGATTAATAATTCTGCCTAGAACTCATTACTTTAAATGTTAATCAGAACCACACCATGCATTACTTCCTTTCTAAGGTAAATGATCAACTTTCATTCAAAGTATTCCTGGGCAGTGCTGGGTTGGTATAGTATATATATATATATATATATATATATATATATATATATATATATATATATATATATATATATATATAACATTCATATATATAAAAGATCATATATATATATATATATATATATATATATATATATATATAATGTGTGTATATATATATATATATATATATATATATATATAATGTGTGTTTTTTCATTAACATTCAAAGTAATGAATTCTAGACAGAATAAAAGATCATTTCATATATATATATATATATATATATATATATATATGTGTGTGTGTGTGTGTGTGTGTGTGTGTGTGTGTGTGTGTGTGTGTGTTGTGTGTGTGTGTGTTTGCGTGTGTGTGCATATGTGTGTATGGGTTTGAACCCAAAGAAAAGCAAGACAAGTTTCACTGTAATTAGCAGAAGACCATATATATATATATATATATATATATATATATATATATATATATATATATATGTGTGTGTGTGTGTGTGTGTGTGCGTGTGTGTGTGTGTTTATATATCAATTGCAGCACGAAGGAACGCGTGCTTGAGAATATCACCAAGTCCTATTAGTTATAAACTTTCTAAATATCTAGTTAAATTACTATCACTTATTCTGGGTACTATTTCAAATTCTCATTTACAAAACTCTGTGCTAGACTTTCCCATATTGAACTATCCAGTACTGACAGATTAACGAGTTTTGATGTGACATCTTTTTTTACTGAAGTCCCTATTGATGACTTACATCAATATTTATCACAACATTTGGACTTGTATACTCTAGAATTGCCTACCAATGTTATTATTAATTTAATGTCCCTTTGCATAAAAATTGTAAATTTACTTTCAATGGTAATTTTTATGAACAAATATTTGGTAAGACCACTTTTGTCTGATATTTACATGGAATTATTTGAGTCTACACTTATTCCAAGAAATCTATTCTCTAAGGTGTTTTAGGTTAGATATGTAGGCGATTGCTTTTGTATTGTAAAAGAAAATGTAAATATTTCTAATTTCTTGCAAACAATTAATAATCTTGTATCATCCATAAAATTCCTGGATGCCTTAGTTATTAGAAATAACACCAATTTTTGTTTTAAAGTAAATAGAAACCCACGAATAATTTGTCATATATTCATTTTTACTTTAACCATGTTAAACAAATTAAGGTGTCAACATTTTCCAGTATGTATCTTAGAGCTCTTAGAATTTATAGTCCTAAATTTTTGGAAGAGGAGTTTAAAATTATTGAAAAAATAGGAGATTCATTATGTTACCATCCATATTTTTTAGAACTTTGTAAGAATAAAGCAAAAAAGACATATTACAATCCAACCAGTGTTAACAAAGAACTTAAAAATATTCTCTGTTTACCATTTCATCCTTATTTCATTCCTGCAGTGCCCATTTTAAAAACTATTGATATTAACTTAGTATCTAAATATAATAATATTTTGAGAAATAAGCTAATTAAGAATAGCCCACCCAATTCAAACAATATTGTATACAGTATTCCTTGCAAAGAATGTAATAAGATTCATATTGGTCAAACATCAAAAGGACTAAAAGTAAGAAGTTCCCAACACAAATATGCCATTTCAAGGGGCTTATCAAACAATGGCATTGTGGATATTAGTTAAGACAGGCCATACAATGAACTGGGATAAGGCAACGGTTATCTACAAGGTCAACGACCATCGAAAGAGAAATCCACTAGAGACTGTGTTCATTGAAGCTACTTCCACCAGGAATGTTAATCTGCACCCTGGATTATCCCATGATCCTTTGTCCCTGTCTTTGATGTTTAAAGAACATGCTGCCCAGATTAACAAACTGTAACCCCACCCCCACCTTCTGTTTTTGTATACAAATCTCTGTCAACTTCTTTGGTATTTAGTGTGAACTTGAAAACGTAGAATAAACTACGAAAGTGCTTGTTCAAAGTCCCGGTTTTCACTCACCTTCCGACGTGGACTAAGTGATATATATATATATATATATATATATATATATATATATATATATATATATATATATATATATATATATATATATATATATATATATATATATATATATATATATATATATATATATATATATATATATATATATATATATATATATATATATATATATATATATATATATATATATATATATATATATATATATATATATATATATATATATATATATATATATATATATATATATACATACATACATACTATACCAGGTGTTTCTGAAATTAGAGGCCCCCTCCCACAGAACAAATGGAGAGTTATGAAGTTTTCTGCTACAGCCTATCTCCAAGTACATTATTTTAAGTTTCTATTAAGCTATTTTTCATTTTACATTTCTTGTATTTTCAGGCTGAGTGACTGAGTTAGATACAGCCATGGCTAACGACTTGGAGGAAATTAGATGGATTGACCGAATCCAGGCTATAACCTTCAGAGAGGCCAGTGATGCTGGCGCATCCTTCATTTCACGTTCCTGGATAGCTAAATACATCAAAAGAGATGAATCCTTTGTTAAAAGAAACTGGAACAAAAATCCATATGACTGTCATCGCGGAAAGAGTGAGAAACTTGGAAGGCCTGAAGTCCTTTCTCAGGAGCAAAAGACATCATAGCTGAGGCAGTGGTAGGCCAAGAAAGTCTTTACGTAAATTGGCACTTGAACTAGAAACAAAAAGGGGAAAGAAGAGAATTTATAGTGCTGTATATCATGAGTTGAAAAAATCTGGTATCAAGCCATTTCATGTTATCAGCAAGCCCGTCATCACCCAGCAACAGAGAGAAGACCGTGCATGGTTTTGTGGTTCATTTCTTAAAGATTGGGATGAAGCTGACTTTCTCCATGTTGCCGCATCAGATGAATTCTTCATTTACACAGTCAGGAAGCCAGATCATAAAAATGACATCATTTGGGCTGCAAAGTTGGATGATATCAGCGATGATGTGCACTATCGCCAAGTTGTGAAATTTCCTGAATGTTTGGGAATTTTTCTGTTTCACAGCCAAACAGTTAATGTGGATCATCAAAGAAAAAGGACAGTCATGGAATGGTGAATACTTCACAGAAACTGTACTTACTGGTGGAGTATTTCCTTTCCTCAAAGACCCTGAAAATGTGTTATCTGTCGAAGAAGTTACATTTTTGCATGATAAGACACCATGTTTCAAGGCTCTTCAGACACAGGAGCTGCTTTGAAACAGTGGTATAGATTTCTTCTCGTCAAGTGAATTTCCAGGTAGCTCCCCTGACCTTAATGTGTGTGGAAACATTGGCAGTATCTTAAAGGATCGTGCTGAAGCACGTGCAGTGAACTATGATGGTATACCAAGTCTCGACGACCTGCGAAGAGAGGTGACCAAAGTGCTCAGAGAAATGGAGTTTAAGTCTCAGCTTTTTTGCGATTTGTTGAAATCATACCCCTCAAGAATGCAGGCTGTGGTACAGGCAGATGGAGGCCACACAAAATATTAAATACTCAGAGAGAAACTTCAATTAATACCTGTTCTGAATTACTTTTTTTTTGTCCATATCAATTTTAGTTTATGCTGTAGAGCGGGGGCCTCTAATTTCGAAACACCCTGTA
>NC_089747.1:36871226-36873726 GCF_040412425.1 Macrobrachium rosenbergii
GTCAGTGCGACGACAGATAACATAAACGAATCTCCAGATACTTGGTCTGCAAGCCGGACGCGCTATCATTACGTCATGGGGGCGTGAGAGAAAGAAATCACAGATAGGCAGAGAGAGAGAGAGAAAGTGTGACATCCGTGTAGATATTCTAGCGCACCAAATACGCACGTAGGTCTAATTGATTTCAAAAGTAGTTGAATGACTTTTGGGATGAAAGGAGACGAAGGTTTTTCTACACGACATGAGATCCAGCCGGCTGAAGCACAGGTATGCTTCGCATCACGTCTGTCTCCCTCCCATCCCCCTATCATTCCCCCATTTCCCCGCCGCCTCCCTACGCCACCCGCCACCAATACCCGCCCCCCCACCTCCCAGCCTCTTTGCCCCGCCCTTATACTCTTTAACCCTTCCCCGACAGTACAGGAGCCGAAAGGAAGAGGGAGGACTGACCAAGGCAGGAGGCTCTCTAAGGAGGAGAAATAAATAATGGCCCTTTTCACCTCAACAAATTAATGTTTTTTTTTTTTTGTTCTTTAAATTTTGGTTGGCCTGACAGATCAGGCTCAAATTCCGCAATATTGACATTCTCATCTTTATGTGTGTTTTGCGTGCGTGAACTCGTGGAGGCATACACACACACACACACACACCTCACTGCAGATATTGCTGCTGCATTGTCGGAGTTGCGGCACCCCTTCACCTACTACGAGGGAACTTGAGTTTTAAATAGATTATGGATCCTAGGCAGTGCTTCTCCATCTTTTTTCTTTCGCTCTTTTTCGAGGGAACTCCTTTGTAAAGGAGATCCCAAAAGACTAATTAAAATTGAAATAAGTTGTTTACGCTTCCACAAAGAATAATGAATTAAAATAAAATATGTGGTAAACTTTTCTTTTTATTTTATATTTTAAAGTGACATCATCAATTTGGTAAAATATCTATTTTTTCTAAGGTTAGATTAAAATGAAAAATGTCATTTTCATTCAATAATATAATGAATTAGTCAACTTTTTTTTTAGAATAAGTTAACATTCATACTTAATGGTAGAACATGTCACTGATGGGTCGCCCTTTTCTTTACCGCGAGGAAAGTATTCGCGAAAACGTTTCAGAATAGAAAAGCTCAGGCTTGTAATTTAATGAACTTCATTATATTAAGATAACCAGAAATTAAATTATTTTATTTGTAAAAATACAAAACCGATAAAGCAGCCTTTTCCATTGACGCGATGAGAGAAACATGAGTGACAGAATGTCAGGAGTTGAAGCAAGTGCAAATTAATTCAAAAGTCGATAAATAATTAGCTTATTAATTAGGTTATTTGCCTTGCAAGCTACAATACTGGGGAGAATCATTTCATCCTTTTTCGGAAGAGAATAGAAAGATTTCACTTAACGTCATTCTCAGGCCTCTCTCTCTCTCTCTCTCTCTCTCTCTCTCTCTCTCTCTCTCTAGTGATATGAATGACGATATTGCCGGTTCAAATACCTAATAGGTATAAATAAAATGCTCATGTTATTCAGTTCTCGAACTGGTCATTATTATTATTCATGGCTTTCCTAACTGCTTTAAGAAAATTTGCAGTAGTGAAAGTCATTCGATTAATTTTATTTCCTTTTCATCGATTCACTGAGTTTCGTCAAAATTAAATTGGTGACTTTCCCGTTGTCTTTCAGATCTGTTGTCAAACTTCAACCAAGACTTTAGAACAGCTGTCAGATGTCGTCACCTACTCAATTTTGCTTTCATATCCCCAGCCTCTGTCTTCGTTGAAGGAGCACGGTCTTCTTCTTCTTCTTCTTCTTCTTCTTCTTCTTCTTCTTCTTCTTCTTCTTCTTCTTCTTCTTCTTCTTCTTCGAGCAGGTTAGGGTGTTACAGGCTTTTGTTAACCGGAAGCAATTTAGTTGATGCAGTATCTTGAGGCAAAGTCAAAATTAGAATTTTAAAATGTATCAATTAAATTTACGTTGTCTGCTGACTGAAATTAGCAGTAAAAACTCAACTTTATGCTTTGATAAGTGACCGTAATCTATCATTTCTTTTCATAACACTTAAAGAATGAATATTATCCCTGAGCTGGTAACTGGATATCCTTTAATCATACTTGTGTGTTTGTGTGTATGTCGTAAAATAACCTGGAAAAGACTGGAAAGCGCAATCAGCAAGATGTCAAAGCATAAGTGTGTATTTGTGTGCCTGTGTATTGAAACCATTTGTGATTTGAAACATCCCATTTTTGATTTTTCAAAATGAAAACAGTTAATATTCATACAATTTTTACGGAATGGAATGTTGAAACGTCAAATTCTGTTTCTTCATGCCTTCAAAATAAATTAATTTACGTCTTCCGCATCTTGAAATGTTGAAAGTACTCAGAAACTCAAAGAACTAAGATAAAACATTTAAAAAAAACACTATATTCAAAATATAGGATATGAAAATCAGATTATACATACATACAATCATACATACATACATACATACATTCTTTATGAAATA